>NC_052133.2:27019560-27328537 GCF_016086655.4 Lepeophtheirus salmonis
TGTTTGACTTACTGTTCTAAATATAATTTTATGTATCAAAAAATGTAATACTTAACTATTTTTTGAATTATTTGGTTAAACAGTGAAGCATATTGCGAACTTTGTTTTCAATGATTCAACGTGTTAAATGCGTGCTTAATAATGTGTGGTTTCCCTATTTATCAAAGATAAAGATAAGTAGTTTTGCAAATTTAGCCTTATTTAAATGATAGTTGTTGAAGAAAAAGAAGGAACATTATCGATCTCAAGGGTGATTCAGATCAATTCGGAAAATCTTTAAGGGCTGATAACGAACGAACTAGATGTGGTAGAACCATAATTTTTTGTTATACAAAGGCTCCATATAATGGTATTCAATAAAAAGCAGGCCGGTCAACCTCGTGCCATTCCAGTTTTTATATTGTGCTGGTTCTCATTTCGTACTTTTAATTTACATTCCATTGATGGTTGGAGTAGCCCAAGGAAGAAATTACACTTTGCAACAAGACAGTGCACCAGCCACAATACGTCATTACCTTTGAAGCCTGGATTTTCCCCCAACCCCTAAAACAGCACAGACCTAAACCTGAACGATTTCTATCAATAGGGGAGGGTGAATCACGAGTCCTGTGCGAAGTATCATACGTCTGTGAAGGTCCTGAAGAACCCCATTACCTGTACAATGGAATAGCTGGATCCGCACGAGGTTGCCTTGGCCTGACAAAGCTTCCGGCGCTCTGTGGCCGAGGTTATCAAGAGAGGCAGATCTCATTATAAATAGTTGAATATGAATATTGTAGCTTTCACATAATAAAAAGTGATGCTACGATCCCATCTAGTTTCTTCGTTATAAGCTTTTAAAGCATTTTTCAATTTATCTGGACCACTCTGAACATTAATAAAGCAAGGTAAAGGGAGTTTATATGTATTCAGTTGTATAAAATGGGTATGTAAAAATGAATAAAATCCAGGAGGCGTTAAAAGTCAACTCATACTCATATATAGAACTTCATACTGTCTAGAGTAGTATTCAATATGATTTAGTGACTCATATTTTACAACGAGCGTTTATAGCTTAAGCTTTTATCAAAAAAGAAAAGTGAAGTACATTCTATAGAATTAAAACATAATACATTTGACTTAAGGTAAGGTTTTGCAACAAAAGTGTGTACGCTCAGCGCTTCATATTAAAAAAGAAAAATGGAAATCAATTTTTTGGCGTGCTAGTTTTTTTTAATTTTTTTATCTTCTCAAGCTGTTATCATTTTTATTTCATTCTTGAGAAGAGAACATAGAATAACAATGAGGATTTCTAGGGGAGATATCTTTAATATTAATGAAAGAAATCCAAGTTATTAGAACAAAGTTTTTCTGTTTTGACGCTTTATAACATTTTTGTTCAACAACTATCACGTCAACCAGTGTTTAAATTTTGATATATTCTGTTTGATATGTCAGGGAAATTGTAACTCATTCAGGACATCTTAAACCCTGTAAATGATTGAAAACAGTTTTTGTTACTGATAAACGAATTCTTATAGTATATTTAAGAACAATTTTTAACTCATAGCATCATAATTTGGATCTAGAAATGACGATTCCTACTCAAAAATCTCATTTTTTCAAATTACAATAATTTTTTGTTTGGAAATAAAATATGAACTCGAAAATGTAACAGCCTAAACTATCTTTAACTATAAAATAACTATGAAGCCTCAGCTTTTTAGTTTATCTGCATTGTGTTCCATATATGTAAGATATATAAAGATATGCTTTAAAGTCTAAAAGCCCGATTAAATCATTTTTATATGTACATATAATGGGTATAATAGGTAGTTCTTAGTATACAATGGTCATAACTTTAAATTCAAGCCATCATTAATAGAAATGTAATAAAATTTATATATGTGGAGTGTCAGTATTAAATAATCAGCAAACGGAGATAATCCAAATTTATTTATTTATTTCATTTATACATACATACAGCTCAATATTTCAAAGACATATTTGAGTCAATTATCGGCTTTGTTTTCAAATTTATAGGATGATTTAAGATACATAATAATTTTAGTTATTGATTAGAATTTGTTTTGAGATATGGCAACGTATGAATTTTTTTAAGTGATTTTTCATAGGCTGATTTGTACTGATTTTTCGGTCCAGACTTTGACTCGTTTTTTTTCGGTCTTACCCTGTGGACCGAAGAAAAAATAATCAAAACCATACCAAGCCCCATAAGAGTCGCCTCCTTCCTTGGGAATCAAGCCATCCCTACACAACAATAAATATATTCAAGGGTTGAAAGGTTAAAAGGATCCATTCACTTTCATATCTAACTAAAAGGCTCTGGATGTTAACTATAAAATAAAAATATGTTAATTGTGTACTACTAAAATATGAAATTATAACCATACAACTAAACTATATAAAAATTTGAAGTTCAGATGTACTTTTAATTTGACAATTTTTAAGTCCTAAAATAATTCTTAATTCATTAAGACTGGAAAAGTGGAGTTTTCCAAAAGTTGGAACCAAAGGAAGATAGAAGAAATTGAAAGTTGATAATTATAGCCTGATTATCCATCTCAAGAGATGCTCGAATTCAAGATGCCCCGAGAGACGACTGGATTTAAATTCATGTGAGGTATCTATGTAAAAAGTTCGTCTGACGGCATTTTACTTGGAAATACATCTGATGTCATGTTATAAACAATTTATCAGTAAAGTGACTCAAGATTTTTTTGGGAACGATCTAGATGGAACTTTTCCTTTGGACCAACCTAGAACGAATTCTCTATGATACCAGTCCAGACAGATTTTTTTTGTTGGACCGAATTAGTTTGGTCCAACAAAAAATATAATAGTCTCAGATCAGTATAGAATTGTTAAACTAAAACCCAACACTATTTAGAACTTTCCTTTTACTTGAATGACTTAAATTGGCCCCTTTATGGCTTTTTAAATAAATACCTAAGTCAATGTGTCATTTTGTAATTGTAACCATCAATTTTGGTTAATTTAAGTGCAATTTATAGAGGATCCAAAGGATTGATGAAAAAAATTAGATAACCGAAATTTAGAATATTTCTAGAAAATGGAACTGTGGAATCAACAATCTATTTTCGAGTTATATGTCAGAATTCAAAAGGAATTAAGTAGAGTAATCCAACTTCTACTTTATGTAAAACTATGGAAATATGCATGGAGTTACATAATAACAAACCAAAAAGTTTCATTTGTAGAGTGTCAATATAAACAAAATCTTTCACAAAAATCACGAATCTTAAAATTCCAATTTATTTATTGCATATAAGTATACAAAGGAATTTTTCAGAGACATATTTGAATCAGTTATTGGCTTTGAATTCAAATTTGTGGGATGAATTAAGAAAACCAAGAATTTTAAATATAATCGGAAATCTTTATTTAATTTTAAAAACTTATCTAAGGCCAGGAGAGGGCTGAAGGGGCTGAGCCTCCCTCCCCCCCCCCAAAAAAAAATAGAGTTTTTTATTATTATTAGAAAATTTAGTACTTGATTTTTTTTTCAACAAATTTAATATTTAAAATTTGATTTTTTTTCAAAAAAATTTAATTTCTCAATTTTTTATTCCAAAAATTGATATTTTTAGAATTTTTATTAAAAAAAATCTAAAAACCCAGCCCCACCCAAAATATAATTCTGTAAACGCCCTAAAACCCCAATATAGCCTCTTTCAAATACGTAAAATGTATGAATTTTTCATTATTTTATCATGACAAATACAATTTCTCATTTTCGAGAAAAACCAGTTTAGCTTGGTTTTGTGTTGACGGGTCAATATATATCCTTTCAAAAGATGACTCCTTTTAAAATTGTGACTTTTTAAGGAATGTAAAACACCTATTTTGTAGATGTACAAAAAAAAAAAAAAAAAAAAATAAGAGGATCATAAAAATGTAATAATGTTTCTTTTGACAGGTTAATGATAGTAGCGGTAGTTCTTGAGATAGATAAATAACTTTTTCTATATGCTTTAAATTACATTTATTTAATAATATATACTAAGCATTGATTGGGTTGGTAATAAGAAAATATTCATTTCCCTAATTTAACCCATAATTCACGTAGTTACCTTTATTATAGGCCTGTGGACGGAACGAAAAATTGAACAGTGTTCCATGAAACATGCGTTTAATTAGCAGAATATACTTTTTTGGAATGCAAAACGCTAAAAATGAGATTTCAGCATTCCGTTCAAATAGTACTTACTCAAAATTCAAGAAATCAAAGTTTATATATTTTTTAACCTTTTTTTATTTATCTAAAGGGCTGATAAAGCAAAAACAAACTCATGGGAGACTTAGGTTGTGGCTGTGGAGGGCAGAGGGGGCACTTTTTAAGGCTTTTTATAGCACCCATTTAATAGCAACAGTAAAGTTATTTTATAAGTCTACAAACATTGGGTCATTTAATGTTTTGTAATCCGTCGTCAATAAAAACGTAAGCGTAATCCAAATGCTATTTTTTTTCAGTTCCAAACTTTGGGTAAAATACTCATAATATTCGAAACAGCTATTTGTCTAATTTTAGTGGTTGTACATGAATCTAAAAGTAAGATACCAAATTGTACTCCAATATTTATGTCCTAAGATCCGAATCTACCTGGATCAGACAAAATGTAGATCTGTCCCATCTTAAATAGTAAAATATGAATACAATATGCGATTTAACAATTTGGAATCTAGATTTGCAACTAATTACTGCAAGTCTTTCTTCTTCTCAAAGTCTATTTTAACAGATTTATTGGAAGATGGAAATCTATTTCAAAAAATAACTAACAGTATTGTTTAAGGTAATACTTTAGAAGAATAAGAAAATTAGTCATCCACAAAGTTCAGAGATTAATTGTCGTGAGTCACACTTCCCATATATCTACAATAAGTTCTATTGGCTGAAGAATTGTGTCAGCCCTTATTTAGGACTGAAGACAGGAGTCCATTCAAGTTCAGTTCTGCATATATGGTCCGGAAACTTATAGAGTACAGTCCTTGATGACGACATTCAACAATATATATTCCTGATTAATCATCTCTAGTACTGATAGTCCTAACGACCGACAGCCTTAAGTTGAAAGAAGCAATATCTTAAGCGGATCCAGGGTTGGGCCTTGTATGCAACAATACTAAGTAAATTGATTATTATTCTAAGTATGCGTACAATACATAGAACTCTATAATTAATATTTTTTTTATTTTAAAGCTTCTGGAATTACGCGGATTTCATACAGAATTCCCTCACTTTTCTCATTTCTTAGAGAAATTGCATTTTAACTTTGTATACAAGGTATATATAATAATAGGTTATATGTTATCCTTTTTAAACGATTATCAAATAACTGTTAATGAGCAAAAGTATGAATTTATAAAAAAAAATTGGTACAAAGGAAAATTTAAAGAAGATTATTTTTTGATCCCTCAACACAAAAGCAAGTTAGAATGATTTTTCTGAAAAATTAGCTTGGATTACAATTGTATTCTTCCACAAATTATCATCAATTTCCATCAACAAATTATTCTTAGGAACCCTTTGGAGACCTTGCAAATTGAGCTTAAAGCAGCCAAAATTGATTGTTACATTAAAATAATGAAAAATTGGCATATTTTAATTTTGAAAGACACCATATCGGGGATAATATAAGTCTCTAAAATATCAAATAAAGGTTCTAAACTATAGCTTAAGCTCTTGGGTATCTTAACTCATACCAGAAATTTAAATAATAGGCCATTAATTGACTCAAATAGACAATTAAATATTGGGTTGTATGTACTAGGTTGTTGCGAAATGATTGAGACAGGTTCATTTGAAGAGAAAGGGGAATAGATAGTTAGAAAACTCCACCAGCATCGATTTTCTCATGAATTTTATTCTGGAAAAATATTCCATCGTTGTTCAGAGACTATATATCAAATGCCTACATACCACATTTGCATATGTTTTTCCGTGCGTAGGTGAACATGGAGACTCAAAATTTTCGCAAAGTACTTTTTGATACGCTACAACTGTAAATAAGAACAAAGAGTTCCACACCGACCTCACTATCGTTTACCTTGATACATTTCCTAGTCGTGTAGTCATACTTCGGTGGGCTGGGAAGATCCAGGTTCTTTTGGTACAGGAGCAACCCGAGGTGGTATGTCTGAGAGAACCCCGAGGACAAGCAACTTTTGACTGCTTGTCCAAAACAGACAAGGAGACAGAGAAGGATTCTAATGGCCTTTACCTGTAAACCCAAGCGAATTTCGGCCCAAACCCTGCCTGCCAGGACTATGGCCAACCGAGGAACAAACATTTTTTCACTAACCAGTATGGAAGTTACTTTTGATTATGAAATGGCCACTAAGCTTAGTTATTGAAATTTTTTTAAACCCAATAAAATTTAAGATATTATATCTTTGTTTTCATTGTAAATACTACAGGGACCGGGGATTAAATTGTCACCTACTTTAAACCTTGCTAACTTGAAGACGACATTATCAAATAAAAAACTGGTTACCAAATAGGAAAGCTATTCTCGTCAGCTGACGATACGTAGTTCAGTTAGCATCATGTCGTCATCATATGAGGAGATAAAGAGCTATAAGTGGAAGGAGGAGTTTTCGAGGTCCGCCGTAGGCATTGGTAAATAATGGAGGTGAAATCTCCCATTCAACGATTGCTTCAACCTTAGGAATGAATTTACAGGCTGTTCAGCGTATCCGTAAGAAGCTAAAGGATACCTGGAATGTTGATGCCACCATAAAGAGGGCACCCAAGGAGGAGGGCGCCGACCGGAAGGTCAGGGACACCCACTTTGTCGACAAGGTGAAGAAAATGGTTGAGATGCCCCTACCAGGTCCATGAAGGCCGGAGACAGTCCCTGGGTGTGGCAACAGGACTCAGCACCCTGCCATGTGTCCAAAATCTCCATGCAGTGGTTAACCGAGAACTGTTATGACGTCGTCACCAAGGACTTGTGGCCTCCTAACTCTCCCTACCTTAATCCTTTGGACTATTTTGTCGAGAGACATACCAACAGACATCCCCATAGCACCAAGGCCAGCCTGATGGACTCCATCAAGGAGGTATTCGGGAACATGGACAATGAGATGGTCAGAAGAGCCTGCAGCCGGTTCAGAGGCCGTATTGAGGCCGTTATTGATGCCAACGGTGATTATATCAATACCTATATGCTCGTCATAGTTTTGATTTTCAATAAAAAAGTTAAAAAATGTATATTGTGTGTTGTTTTTTGTAGAAAAATATTTTGGTGACAATTTGATCCCCCCCTCCCTTTACCTGTAGACGACAGTAAATCCAGGAAACGATCAAACATATTCCCCAGATCCCCGGTTAGAATCACTGTGACTGAAGCACCTTCTCTGAGATTACGGTTTTGATAGGCATGAAGACCTCACACACAGTGTTGAGCGGATGATGAATTTAGTGAACGAGATGAGCTCTCCAGGCAGTTGTGGAGTTCAAGATCCATTACCACAACGTGATCCAAACCAGAGGAAACTATGTGACATGATTACGTACTTTTTTTGAACATGTAAATGTTATTTCTTGTCTTACGAGGGCAGTCTCAATCGTTTCGAAACAACCTCAAATATATAAAATAAAAAAATATATTTGGATGTTGTCTCTTCCTTGAATTTTGTTGAAGATTATTTTTATATTGATGCACTACATTTGTACTTCAACCAATATACATTATGTAAGTATGGTTGTTCTGGGATGTATTAACCTTACGCTGCAGGGAATTAGCTCTTTAAACATTCAAATTAAGTCATTTGTTCTCTACGCATTCTCAAATCTACAACCAATTTTGCAAAATCACAAATAAAGCGCCTCTTCCTGAGCAAAGATCTACAATAGTAGGTATATATTGTAAATGCTGATGGTATTTTAAAATGCCTATCGAAAAGAAGTTTTGAGAGATTAAAGATGGGTGATCTATGACGCTGTTTCTACTTATAAGGTCAATAATGGAAAAAAATATTTTGCATTTTTTTGCAAAAAAATGTCCAATCTTTTACTAGTGTTGGATTAGAGTCCAATTGCTCGAATTTTTAAGTTTTGCTTCGATTACCTCGATGCTAACATAATTATAAAGTTCTTAACAAGAGCATTTAATACTAAAAATGTTGAAGCAAAAACTCAAACTCCTGCTAAAAAGACGTTATAAAAACTGAGAAATGACTACAATAATCATATCTCAGATCAAAAGGACATTTGTCAACCAATTGTCATACTTTTATGGGGGAAAAAGGATGTATTAGATTTAAATAGTCAAGTATATACCTGTATAAAAAATCAGGCCACACAAAATCATAGAGCACAGTTTCAATAAAAAATTTACTTCCAAAATCAAGCAATTTTTTTAGATATATGTAAGTAAACGCTCGACTATTTTAATCTAATGAATAAATGTGTTTTCCATCAAATTATGACAAATGCCTTTTTGATCTTATTTTATGTCATTGTAGTAATTTCTCAGTTCTTCTACCCCCATTTTTAGCGGGCACATTGAGCCTTGCTTACAGGCTTCAAGTATTATATGATAAGAGGGGCCTCAACAAGAATGAATGGCAACTCCTTGACCAGAGTTCTCACCACTTATTAGTAATTCCTCTGCTTAGAAAACTTCCCAAAAAAATTGCTGGCTTTAGTGAGGTTCGTTTTTTTTGGAGTTCGAGTAATACTCGATCCATCACTAATTTGAACCCATCAAGGCTTGCTCGTGTTTTTTTCCTCTTCAAAATGTAAAATATAAATTTAAATCAATGGCGAAGTCAAAAGTTTTAAGCGTTTTTTCGCTATATTTTAACGATAAAATTAAAATAGTCAGGACTATCCGATTTAAATCTAATATCTGCAGTTTTGTTAGATAACTATTTCAGAAAATTCCATTTTTTAATGGACATTTTAAATGATCGGCCTAGCATTGTGTGCCTCATTTTTGACGTCCATTTTGGAACTCTATAAGACAAAATTGGCTTTACCAGGTACAAAACTATAAACGAACTTTTTTAAGGTCTACAAAATGGGTTAATTTTTAAGCATACTTTAAACTTCTTTTTAATGTAACTTCTTAATCTTGAAATATTGTTCACGAAAGGCATCTGTCGAAAAGCACTCAGAACTTTTTACTTAACCTAATATATTTAAAGGTCTTACATATGAAAGATTTTTTCTTTGTATTCTCTTTCATCTAAAACCTATTTTATTTCTGCACTAATTGAATTAAAGTAAATTGTGGATATTAATTTAATGTAGCGATCCAACTGTTTTTTGATTAAGCTGTGCTGTGTCCTCCTGTTTTTTGATTTAACTCTGTTGTGTCCTCCTGTTTTTAGTGTCCTATAGCTGACAATGCATTCTGCGTAAGCAAATTGTACCGTTGTTATATTAAGAATTTAATCAACTTTATCATGAACAACATTTATATGGTATCAGAATGATATATTTTTTTATTTATTATACTGCATAAATATGAACAATTTCTTCTCCAAATGTCCTCCTTCTGCAGCAACCATGATCTCCAGTCTGAGCCTGAAGACCTTGCACATCTTGATGAAGTAGTCATTAGACATATCAGCCCAATCCTTTTTAATGGGGGCCTTCAGGGAATCAACATTGCAGCGGGGACTTTGCAGGTCTTGCTCTTCGCGAAGCCCCATATTCCATAGTGTAGTGGCAAGCAGTTCGTTAATAAGAGGGCCACAGGTTTGGAGGATTGAAATCGGTGATGTTTTCTTTGTACCAAGATTGAGTTTTTATCCTCTTTTGGCCAGTGTTTGAGTCTTGTTACCCCACTGCTATTCTCTTGAGGATAGTTGACATCCAACCAGAGCTTCACAACATCTTGCATCACCTCTTGGTTGGCAAGGCTTCCCTTTCTAAGGACATTTTGGGCAAGAAGTCTTTAGCAAGAAACTTCTTGTCTGCCTTGAGAGGCAACACGCCTGTTAATGACTATCCTGACCATACAAAAAAAAAACTCAACAGAGCAATTATCAATGCCTGCAACCTCCTTTACAGTGTGATGAACGTGGGCAATCTGTCCCCTTTTTTCTTCCAATGTCGTTTGCCGTGAACATATCGCTACCAATAATACAGCGTATGAAATCTGATAAGTTTTCTAACAATTTAGTTTTAATAATCCAACATCAACTAGCTTGCTTTTGTGTTGACACGCTACTTCTAAAAAATTTAAAATGTGTGCTTGACAGACAATATATTATTTTCTGTTTATTCCATTGATATTTTTTGTTACAAGTTTACCAATAAAAATCCAATTTAATGTTATTACAGAACAACAGTCAATTCTTGGGGGTTTTTTTTGTTTCATAAAATCTACATTCTGACATTCATTGATTGAAGATATTGAATGAAAATGAATAATTTATAGATTGACGAACACAATCTATTAATTATAGATAGTGACAAACAATTAAACATATTCAAATGACATCAGGATGGTTGATGTCTGTCATTTTTGGAGACTAACCAACCATGTTTTGTAGGAATAAAATCCTTTTTTCAATTATTATGATAGAGAGTTTTGAGTCTTTGTGTCGGAAGTTTATATCATATAAAACACAGTAATAAGGACTATGTACAAGTTTCCATTTCTTTGTTTTAAAATAAATTATTGAATTACAGCATTGGACATCCTAATTACTAACTATAAATTGATACTATGATTACATTTTGATCTAATAAAACTACAATGTTATTATGTAATTATGAGTAATATAACTGTGCGCATTTACACTTGTAATTTGCCATATAATATGTACGTATTGTATAATAAGATAATTGAGGGGCGCCCCCCCCAATTAAGAAATTGCTACTTTTTTTTTATGAAGAGAGTCCTTTTGACATAAATAAATAATTTATTAATCATGGCATCTTTTACTTTTTGGACACTTGTCTGCTATTTATTAAATCTGAACTCCCGTGAATCGCATTAAAATTTGTTTTAAATAAATTATGATTTTGCTATTTATGATCTAACAACGTATATTGTGTATTTTAGGTATTTATTCTTAAATAAATACCTACCCAACTGGTTCCTATCTTCTCCGTACAAGCATAGTTATGCTTAAAAAACGCACACGGAGCTGTTCATAAATCAATTTTTTACAAAGGTACATGTTTATTAAAAAAGAATGTCCAATGTTTTATGGGTTGGAATGACGTAGTGAGTGATATAAAGAGGCATGTACTAGTGTTAGGTGGAGGTCTGAAAATCCAAGATCAATCTTAAACTGTTTAAATTTTTAATGGACCCAACACAGTCCTTTAAAGAAGTTCGGTCCAGATCCGTCTCAAAATATTAATTGATTAAGACCAAAGTGAACAATAAAAAAATGTCTTTGGATCGCACTTACGAAAAAAAAGGTCTAGACTGATTCTATAGATAAATTGTTGATAATGTGTTTCAAAACTGTGAACAATCAATGTTATTATGATTATCAGTTCACGCAAAAACTCTTATAGTATAGGAAATGACGTCATTGGAATCCCAAATGCTGGAATAAACCATGGATAACAACTTAAAAAAACCTTAATATAGCGTAATTAAATAAGAAATTATTGGATTTTTTTTAATCAATACATTTATTTACTTTTTATATATTTCATTAACACAAACAAATGCGCCAAATGACGTCACTAGAAAGAGAAATAAATAATTTTAATTAATATATCTTCGCTGTTTGCCTTAGTGCTTTTATAAGCATACTTTGTTCAAATGACATGGCCTACAAAAACGTCATATTCAAGTAAAATTTGTTGCATTGATCATATTTGTAGAACTCAAATCCTGTGTTGATTCATACCGACTAACTGTGTCTGTAAATGTAAAATAATTAAATTTCGCACCAAATCACATAAAAACCCAAGGATATAAAGAAGTTCGTTCTTGAACCAAGTCTCAACACTAATAGGTACATATGACATACTATACCAAAAACCACAACAGCCTTGATTCGTGTCTCCAAAAATGCATTATTAAAACAAGTATTCATCATTTATGTATGTATAAACAGCTGATCTGCTCTTCCTTGTGTCCCCCATTGTTACTGCTGCCATTTCTACCATTGTCCATCACACTAGTAACCGCCATCATCATGGGCTCTCTCTTCGAAGTAAAAATATACTATGTTAGTTGGAGAAGAAAACTTGTTTGACAACATGGAGAAATATATCAAAATTTATTATATATAAGTTGATGACATTATAAATGATAATTTTTGCTCCTAACTCAACCAGTCTATGAACGACACAAACTAATTAAACACATTCAAAGCATGAACTCCTTTTATCTTATATATGGATATATATAAATATATCAAAACATCGTTTGTGGTGTAGAAGGGTTACTGTAAGAATGGATGGATATTTTGGAAATCTTTGACATTTGTAATAGATGGGGCTGCAGGGGGGTTCACAAGTGGTGGTCTTGAGGGGCTACAGCCATTTCAATTTATGATTTTTTGTTTTTGACTAGAAAATTTAATAAAAAAAATTTTATTCAAAAATTTTCATTCAATTTTCCACTTTTTTTAGCAAAAAAATATAATTTCCTTTAAATCGCAATAGATTTTAAAATAAATTTTCAAAAAATATAATATAAAAATAAAAATTCCAAAAATTTTCTTATAATTTTTGAATATTTTTTTAAAAAAATAGTTATGATTTTGGGGAAAAAATATTTTTGAAAAAATTAATTTCTTGTGAATAGCTTTTGATTTCCGGAATTTTTTTCCAAAAATTTAATTTTTTTTAATAGTGGTTGATCTTTGATTTTTTTTTCTCCAAAAATTCCAAAAACCCAGCTCTTTCCTCCCAAAAATATAATCCAGCGGACGCCCCAGAGCTAAGATACAAATGAAGTCGATCAATTTTTTCAAAATGGAGTATACATATTCCTTTGCAAATTTACCTTAATTTCAATTATCAAATTATTCATATGAACCAAGATTTAAGTAGCCCAAATTGATCTTCACAATAAAATAATAATTAATTGACAGATTTGGAAGACTAGAGCGGGGCCGATATCAGTCTCTGAATCATCTCAAGGTTATAAAATATAACTAAATTTATTATCATATCATAAATTTAAATAATAGCCAAAATTGATCCGCCCAATAAAATTATTATTAATTGATAGTATTGAAAGACTATAATCTTTAAGACTTTTAATCAAGTAAAGAATATGAGATCTGACTAAAATTATTATCATACCATAAATTGAAATATTAGGCGTATAATTGATTAAATTATATTTATGAAATATTTGACTTTATGTAAACCAATTGATTAGATTTTCTCCTTTTCTTGATTATTGTTAAGTATAGTTTTTATGGTGACGCCACATAATGCAGCTGCAAATTACGCATAATGCGGCGTTTAGAATTTTTCTGACTCCCCGTATCGTACAGTATAGTTGTTTTTGTAAAAAAATCCAAAAATTATAATTTTTTGTAAAAATTAGAAAAATTTATTTATTTGCCAACCAAACTTCAAAAAATTAAATTTCAAAAATATTTATTATTTGAAAAAAAATTGTAAATTACATAGCTATTCACAAAAAGTTTAATTTTTAAATAATATATTTTTGATAAATAATTGAAAAAATGCACACAATGCACAGAAAGTCAACATTTTTGGGAAAAAATTCAAAAATATAAATTTATATATTCAATTTTTTAACGTTTTTTCTTTAAATCAACAACTATCAAAAAAATTAAATTTTTTGGAAAAAAAATTTATAAATCAATAGTTGTTTAAAAAAAAATTTGGAGAAAGTCAAATTTTTGAATAAACAATTTGGATAAAATCAAATTTTAAATATAAATTTTTGGGAAAAAAAATTTATAAATCAATAGTTGTTTAAAAAAAAATTTGGAAAAAATCAAATTTTAAATATAAATTTTTTTGAAAAAAAATTAAAGTAATAGATTTTTGGTAAAAAAAAGAAATTTTTTAGAAAAAAATTTCAAAATTAAAATATTTAAAAAAAAATTTTTTACCAAAAAATTATATTTCAAAGATTTTACTTTTAAAAAAAAATTTCAAATAATAAATTTTCTAGTAAAAAAGCTATATTCATTTTTTTTTGGGGTGGGGGGCTGCAACCCCCGTCAGCCCTCCCCTGTGAATGCCCTTGCAATCATCTATGGAATGTTTAATTATTGAATTATCGTCATCCCAAATGCTATAAATCCTCGTTTTAAAATAATTAATAACATTTTTTAGTACCCTTTTGTACAATTTTCTAGTACAAGCTACAATATAAATGTAAATATTTAATGTTATTGTCTTTAGAGTGTCTTCCCGTGACGTCAGTATTGTTGAGGTTGGCCATCATGGGAGTCTAAAAAATCATATTACATAAAAATATAAGCTTTTTTTTTTCAATATGATTAAAAAATTGATGAACTACTGTCGTGTACTAAGAAATTAAGTTGTGATTGACAAATGAAGGAACCTTCATTGTTACAACCCCGTTACATTGATTGTATTTCTCAACCCGTCCTCATCAAATAAGAAACAGAACAATATGACCCACATCAGTTGTACTTAGGGTTGCCAACTTTCCCTTGAAAAAGGGAATCGTGTCGTAAATAAAAAAAAAGTACCCATACCATATTGAGCTCAAACAGGACATGCTTTGTCCCGTAATACTGTGTGTCTAAAAAAATGGCCAGTAAATTGCTATAGGAAATGAATAACATTGTGCTTTATAATAAATTTACAGTAAACTTGTTCCTGGGCCATGTCCTGCTCTGGGACCAATGAGCTTATAGTATATTCACACAAATGTACAATGACACAGAATACGCTCATACCATTGGCGGTGAGATACTGTTGCACGTGCAGAAGATAGTGGAGAAACAAAGCAGCATGACTGACTGTTACTTAAGGCAATCGGGTCGGACAAGAGAGTTGGCAAGCCTAATTGTACTTACCCAACCAATAGTAAGGAATTGTGTACATCTTAACGATAACTAAAACGAGTTAAACTCATTAAACTTCAGAACAATGATTAAGGAAAAACAATTGTAAAATCGTCAGTTGAAAACAAATATAGAGTAAAGTTCTAGGATTGTAAGATAATACCGTGTTCTGTCAATCAAAAGTATTTCTCTCTCTCTTCTTTTCAAATGTTTATTTACTCTACAAATAATTAGGGATATCAGAGCATTTTCACGTGATGTCAGTGTTGTTGGTTGATATCTTCCATTTTGTGTGGACAGGCAACTAGGTTTTATTACAAATGAACCCATTTTTTAATTAATATTGAGTAACTTTTTCAACTATTGTTCGTAAAAATGGGACCATCAAATAAAAGGACTTTAACCTTGCTGTGGATTGAAAATGCATCAATTTTATTGTATATATTACCCCACAATGCATTAAAAATATGTTATTATATTGTGAATACAATTTTATTTCCATATTATAGATAATCAATTAACTATTGGTATTATTAGAATCATCCTTAATCCAAATAAAAACCCCAAGAAAACCCGGACTTTAATGATTACAAATTATTGTTTTTTAATCCTAAAAAATAGCCAGCATCAAAATGCTGACGTCACATGAGCAAATGACGACTTATATCAAAGTGGAAAAAAACATTCAAATGAATACAAGAAACATAGACACTTCATTCGTTTCCTTTTTATAATCAGCTCCTTTAAAATATGTAATACACGTCTATATTATTAAGTTAGGTTGTTGTGTGAAACATTCAGCTGTTACGTTGATCACTAATGTTAATGCAATGCCACTTATGGAAAACAGTTTCTTCATTATGACAACCATTATGAAGGTATAAGATGTACTGTATACATGTTTATGTATCTTTGTACTTTGAGTGAAAAAGTGATTTAAATTCTCACGTTTTAAGTAAATATAGAATTACTTAATAGTACTTACTTACATATGTAAGTAATAATAGGCAGTGGATATATATTAGGTACACAAGATGTATACATGTGTATGTAGATATACATATTGTTTGGACATTAAAATAGTAGAATCTTAAAAGCATCACACAGAGAGCCTCTTTCCATTTAAGTCCATGGAACGTAAGTACCACCAGGTTAGCAGTCCTTTGAAACATTTTCTGATTCAAGGTGATAGGATTACCGTATGTTTACAACTGTATATGTACAAACTAGTGGTGAGTCTCGGTCCAAGACCGAAGTTGACTTCCAGTTCGGTCTCACGAGATATTTTTATAGACCAATTTGTAGCGATATTTTGGTCCTGACCGCGATTTCAGACCATAGAGCGAAATTTAATCGTATACCGATTCTTTTGGTCTCGATCGATAGACAAATATCCGGATAGTACGAGTTGTATAATTATAATATATACATACACATTTAAGTTCATATGACGTTGTTGTAGGTCGATGTTCACAACTATGAAAAACAATTGACCTCATCAACTATTCATCTATAAAACCGGCTTAGAGCTAATTTTAAATGGGACTAATCTGGACGGATTTTTTTTCGGTTATGTCTTAAGGGATTTCTTATAGACCGATTTGAATCGATATTTCGGTCCAGAGTACGATTTTCGACCGTATACTCAAATTTAATAATTTACAAACCACGAACGATTCTTTCTGTGTCAATCTGTGGACAAATTCTTACAGTCTTAGTCTATAGATAGATTTTCTCCGTTATCCGGATTTATAAGTTTTTGTTGGTGTCCTCCTTGATCTTCTTCTCCAAGCTGGACAGGAACTCAGGATCCCTCTTGAAATTGTACCCTCCACTTTCTGATATCCTGGAGAGGTCTTCTCCGTCATTTTTGATCTAGGTCACCTTGAAAAACAGGCGCCTGAAGAACCTTTCAATGCCCATAATCAACGGCACCTGAGCTTCAGTATTTAAGAGAGCTGAGATGGGCTGTCTTTTGGCTCATTTATGATGACGAGATGACGAAATGTTGAAAAGAGTTCATTTATGCACAAACAATGGTTGATCCAGAATGTCAAAAAAAAAATCACTAAAGTTTCCTTTATTAATGAGAAAATTAAGATTAATTATCAGTCCAGGTTTTGATGCCTAACACCGTGAAAAATAATTATGCACCCAGTATATGCTGTAGACATTAGATCTAGGTAGTTGTCGTTGTTTTTATCGTACTTTTTTTTTTGGGATAATCATTGTTTACATTTCAAGCAAGGTTTTGTTTCATCAATCGGATAACAATCTATTGTATAGTCTTTGAAGGTATTATTGCTAAAGACAAACATTGTTTCATTGATTACTAGGTACATAAATGATACAATAACTAGATGTATATGTACATAATATCTAATCAAATCATTGTCTATATAATTCCGGATTCACGTAAATCATTTACAGCCTTTCGGGAAGAATAATTGTGGCGTGTCAACACAAAAACAAGCTAGAAGGATTTTTCTCAAAATTAAGCGTAGACTCTATATTTTATCTATTCCACTAATCATTGTCATTAGTCACCCTATAATCGTAATGTAACCAAAATTGATCGATCGTCACATTAAAAAAAATGAACAATTGATAGATTTATGCCTTTGAAAGTCTTTCCAATCAAATAAAGGTTCTGAAATACAACTTAAGGCCTTGTATATCCTAAATCATGACATAAATTTAAATACAAAGCCTACCATAGAGTCAAATATGTGGTCCATCATGACAAAAACAGGCTAGAATGGATTTTTTTCTCTCAAATGTGTGGATTACATTTGTATTACTAAACAAATTATCGTCAATTTATAACAACAAACTTTTCTTTGTAATCCATTGGGTGTGCTGCAAATTACCCTTAAAGTAGCCAAATTTATTCTTCATTATAAAAATAAAAATTGATTGGTTTGATGGTTCAGAGGCCATATCAGGGAGAATATTAGAATGTCAAATCAAGGAAAGGTTTCACATTAAAGATAAAGTTTTTGGATATCTCAACTTATTGCACAAATTTGAATAAAATGCCTCTCATTGACACAAATATATGGTTTGTCAATACAATAGAAATGATAAGTCATATTTAAGATGATCATACTGGTGCCAATATATTTCTCATAAATAAAATAAAGGTTCTAAAATATAGTTACAATTTTTGGGTATATGAACTCATCCCAGTAATTTCAATAATAAGCCTATAATGTACTCAAATAGGCCTATGAATCTTGGGATGTGTATATAAATGAATAAATAAATAATTTGGGATTTTCCAATTTAATTATTGATTTTTATTCAAGATTGCTTCAATTTTGACACACAATATATCTTTTCAAATTCAACCAAAGGTTTCCCTCCAGATATGGAGGTTACAGAAAGGTATTTCCGAATAAAAGGAATGTGTCGATTTGGATGATATATACCTTTAAAATGTGGGTACAATCCCTAAACGCATTTCTGTGTATCCATTTTGTACATCAGTACATATGTATGTATATACTTACATTCCAAGACCTTTAAAGTATAAATAGGAGCCATTATTTTGGAGTAGGTATCTATTGTGTAAAAATGCATTAGGCAAAAAATTTATCCAACTTCTTTTTGTAAGCAAAAAATCCCTTTTAAAACAATAAAAATGATTAATTACGAATTATTTGACGTTGATCAGTGCTTTGGTTTGCCAGGGAAACGATATTTGTATAATATACAAATATACTTACGTGGTGCAGCGTTGAAATCGGAGGAATCAATCATATTAAATTTAAGTAGATATATTTCTATAGACACTGGACATGTACAAAAAATATTTGGAGACGAGGTAAAACGCTTTATTGGGTTCAATTATCTTCGATGTAACCCCTTCTGGGCTCCACAAGGGTCTCAAGACGCCTTCTGAAAGATTAGTACGTCTTTTCTATGTAATCTGTGGATATATCGACCCATTGTTTTTTTACAGTCCCTATATGGTAAAGATTAGTGATATAAATCCAGTGATTTCTTTAACTGGCACTTTTATTTTGAAATTTGTAAATTGAAGAATGATTTTTCATTTCCTTACGAGTTGTCATTAATTTTTAATTCTCAAGTAGTAAAATACTTCTACTTTTTAGATTCAATTTTATTCAAAAACTGATTGTCTACTCATAAAAGATCGAAGATCGACATAGGAGTAATTTTAGCCAATGTTCTTATTTGTTTCTTTCACTGTCCTCCCTCGTCAGAGCTGATTGTAGCAGATCTCCTTCAAAACATTCCTGAAATGTTTAGGGTTATCATGTTGATTTTCGTTGTTTTTTTTAACCCATTATACAAACGATTTTGATCATTAGTCATTGATGATTCCCTACCTACAGGTACAGGCTCTGGACTCTACAAGTGGTTTGAAGGCGTAGTCCAACGAGTTAGCATTGGGTGAATACCGTGGCCATTTTTATTCTGGTCAGAAATTGATGTTATTGCTCAACCGTCTTGTAGGAGGTTTGGTAGTGTAGGCAGGATTGGCGTCCTCTAACAGGATTACATTATCATCTGGGAAGTAAGTCCAAGCCTTCGGGAAGAAGTGACTCTCTCTATTTTTTTCCTGCATCAAAATGTGGGCGGATCTACATGTTCCCATTCCCTGACTTGATTTAAATCCGTTTCTGAAAAACTCAACATAACCTTTCAAATTACCAACAACCTACTGCTCAAATTTCATTGTATCACCCAGTATGTCTAGATATGTACAAATATAGGCATAAACTGAGGTTTGAAGGTTATGCCTCATTTTTAGAGGTATATATTTTTTTCTCAATTCAAAGTCATACCCACAAAGACTGCATAAGACATATATTATCAATTTGCATATATTTGTTTTGCAAAGAGGATCGGAGTATTTTTTTCTTTTAACAAACTTCCATGTTGACACCTACTAAAAAGTATGTAAATGTTTATTTTTAAAAGGTTGTAAAATATGTTTTTATAGCTTTTTTCAATCTGTAAAAAAAGTTTGTAGGTTGGTATTAGTGTTAAACTCATTGCAAGGCATGACTTTTTTCGGTTCGATATTTCGTGAGTATTTCTTCATCGAGTCTTCAGTCCAGACTACGATTTCAGACTCTAGACCAAAATTTAATCGTTTTAAAATCGTAGATCTATTTTTTTTTCTCCCTAAATCTACAGATTAAGAACCCAAAACTTGCAGTAAGATTGTTAAATTACGAACAACATGATTTCTATAGAACCAAGAATAGACAACTCAAAACCAATGTGTGATATATTTAAATCTTATATTTAGCTATATTTTTTCTTCAATATGTTCTTCTTTACTAACAATAAGAGCATCGACACGCCGGCAAACAGATTGACAGCTCCATGGCGTAACATGGTGTCATGATGGCAGCTCCAAACGAATCTAAATATAGGTGAGAGGTGGGGGACACATACTTCTCCATGACACCCAAAACTGTGAAGTCCAGGGGTTGATATCAAGGATGGATGAGGTCCATATGAAGACAGGCCAGAAGTTAGTCATATTGGTGCATAAGTTTAGGATATTCTTGGCTCTATGGGAACTAGCCTTCCTTAATGGACTTATTCATGTTGTACGCAGTCCAATTAGAGATCCCAAGGGTCTCTACAGCCTTCTCGTCACTGACTCAGGCGTGGAGTAGATCACACATGCGTTGCCTTTTGTGTTATTCTTCCGACATTTTTACACTTAGGGACAAGGAATAACAATACAAACTTGTTATTCTTAATTCAGCTGCCGTTTAGTTCCAGCATGAATAATTGGGTTAAAGAATAACGTGGAAAAATCATGATTAAATGCTACACCAAGTTTTGGGCCTTAATCTATGAAACAATTTCTTCCCTCTCCTGATTTTTGAGTTGTACAACCCAGTTAACTTCACATTACTTCATTGTAGGTCCAGGTTCACAACTTTAAAACACACCGTTTCATAACGTGTTTTTCATTGAGACCAACCCAAACATGCCTTCTTTGTAGAACATAATGAGTTCGGTACATTAAAAATCCAAACGGTCTCAAACCGGACTAGGAATTACAGACAGAAAACCTATACAAATTCGTACATGCACAACAAAGCCATCTTTATAGATTAAATTGATCTAATTATAACATATAATGAAATCATTCATGTAGATACTTTGATCTGATTTGTTGAACAAAGGCCTTTCTTACGTTTTGGGGTCATTACACTTTAATATCCTTTGTAAATCAAGATTTAAAAGGGAATTCCAGGTCGTTAGTGAAATGGGTTATATTTAGGCAGCTCAGACTTCTTTTTATATTTATTATTTTCAAATATATACTCATATATATAAATCGATCGCATAAAATATAAATTGACTAAACTAAGCAATCTTATAATTTTTTTGGGTGGAATAATTAATAAAAATATCAGATATAAGTACGAAACTACCCTTAATAATCAACAAATACTTTATTAAGACTATTTTTAATCTGTGAATATCAGACTGGGTTATTTTTTATCCCATGGTTCATTAAACAATATCTGATTCTTAAATAATTATTATTTGCAAAAGCTACAAATCTTGTAACTTTATTCATCTTTTATATTCTAAATATATCAAACATTATTTTCACCATACGTTGCCAAATTTAGACGTAGTAAATTTAATATGATTCATGCTTAGATAGGGCTCAAAGTTGACTCAATTTACCTTCTTTTTACGTTCATGTACCATATGTGGCCTGTTAACATTAAAACAAGTTAGAATAATTTTACTTTAAAAAATAACATATGATCTTCGAATAAATATTAATTTACATTTTATTTCAAACAGTCATATCGGTGACAATGTAAGTCACTTAAATCAAATAAAGACACTGAAATATACTAAATACTCTTAAATCATCCCAATTTTTACCTCTGTTGGAATTTTGTTCTTGAAAAAATAGCCAAAAAATTTATCTACTTTTATTTAAATTTCACAATATTCACTTCACTTTAAGCTACCCTCAATTTAAAACAGCTTAAACATAGTGACTGAATCAGTTTATAGTATTAAAATTAAGTTAAATTGATCCAACCGGGACATTATTACTATCTAATCCCGGAATTTATCGATATTGAGGCCAATATAACTCTATTTAATCAAATAAAGGTATTAAACTTAAGTTAAAATTCCCGGCTATCTTACCTTATCCTATTAATTTAAATAATAATTATATCATTGACTCAAATATGTCAATGACATATTGACCTGTAGGTAGGTATTTAGGACTATAAATTCGCAATATATAGGTATACTTGTTTGTGTCAAAACGCAAAGTGCTTATTGGCAATTCCAATGACGCACAAATATGTTTCATTATGAAGGACAATTTATAAGAAGTGTTTCAAATAAATCAAATATTTATCAAAATATCAAATTATACATCTTTTGGAAGATGATCAACTTAATGATGAAATTGGGGATATCATTAGTGATGTATTAAGTGATAGCTCATTTTTTTTAAATTTCTCCTCTTAGTTGAAATTTATCTATATCCGCCTACTATCTGAGTAATAACCAGAAGTATGGGTAAAGTTATTATACTGCAAGTCAAAGTCGAGTCTCAAGGCTTTGCAGACAAATGCAAGTCCTTAAATATTTTCACCCGGTCCAGTTGAAACCCTCAGAAAAGAAGAGATAATCTAATGAGTACTTTACATCCGTGCTTGAGTACAAATAAAGTATCCATCCTTTGATATTGAGTCCATATCAAGGCTTGCCATCTAAACAATTCTCCTTACCTGTCCTAGAGGACAAGTTTGTAAAAACACTAAGGTACATCCCTGAAGCTTTCAAAATATGATTCAAGTCCAATTCGATCCCAAGCCTCCATCTCTGTCGACAATGACAACAGTTATTGGTTGAGAAAATGGCATAGCGTGTGTAGACCTCTGTTTGATACTAAAGAGATCTTCACCTGTGTTAGTAAAAACAGTCATCCGTTGAGGCAATTGCTTAGTTGGTGCAGCCCCCAGGCAGTCGATACCGTTTGATGCTGATGAGGTATCCAACTCTGTGGATAACAATCATCGTCCGTTGAGACAATGAATTAGCTGTTACAGATCCCAGAACGTCGATTTCGTTTGATGGTGAAGAAGTGGCCACCTCTGCTTATAACAACAGTCATTGGTAGAGACAATTGCTCGGCTGATGCCGACCTCTCGACACTGATTCCCGTTCATGCTGAAGAGGTATTTGTTATTCACATATTTTAATAACAATCTTCATTGCTAGGGATAATCTGGTACATATACCAGAACGTTGATTACGTTTGATGCTGAAGAGGTGTTCACCTATGTTAACAAAAATAGTCATCAGTAGAAACAATTGTTTAGCTAGTATTTTAACGTTGATTCCGTGTTATCCTAAAGAGGAGATACTCTTCTTTAAACACTTCCCACACTTGGGGCCAAACTTTTTCCTAATATTGGACGGTTTGGTAATCTTTTCATTACTGGGGATTCACTGAAGGTCTTCCACCTTTTCTGAAGCTGAATAAATCATTAATACGATGCTCCGATGTACGGCTTCCACGATTCAACAAAGAGAATTCAGAGACCTATATGGGGTCGATGGCAACCACAGAAACATTATATAAAGTTGTCAAATACATTCATTATACGTATTATTATGTAGGGGTTTATTTACTGCATATTAATAAAAACTGAGAGTAATAAAGCTCTTGAGCAATTAAGAGATAGATTAAGCTCAAATATTATATGGATGATTACAAGTTACTCTTCTTTATAAAAGAACAAAAAACAACTCCAAGACGTTATTAGTTACCTCCAAGACGTTGATAAGAGGAAAACACAGATAGGTTAAAATGGGTTGATTATTACGTTTTTGTTTTTTTGTGGGATTCCTTATCGTATATTATGTGTGTATAATAATGGAGGGTTCCTATGTTCATTATCCTTTATTTACAGAGTATCATATTCATGCGGGTATCTGCTCCATGAAGAACAGTACACAAATTGATATGTAATGTAACTATTAGAGTTGAGACTCTCTCTAAGATCGAACTTTATTACTAAATTTAATCGTTTTTAAATAATCATGTACGGATTTTCTCCCATGACTTGATTTATGAGTTTAACTTTATATGACGTTATTATGCCCGTGTTGACCATTTTGAAACACACATGACGTCATCAACAATGCATCTATTAGGGGTGTCCACAGGATTATATCTGGGGGCAGGGGAATTTAATCCCGTTTTCATCTACTTTTTTTTGTTATAAAACGAAATATTTTCAATAATTCCTTTAATTAGGAGGGGCTACAACCACTCCAGCTACACACACTGCGGACTGCGGGTTGTGTGATACAATAAATGTATAGACATGCTTTTAAAAGGATTTTTATTTAGTCTGCTCCAGACTGAATTTTTCTTTGAGACCTTGCACAGACCGAAATTCTTTAGTTTGGTCCGTTAAAAAATCATTAAACTCAATGTCCTTAGGTTCGTGCCCCTTTCGTTCCTAGAGAAGGCAATCTACTTTATATATACTATGTGTGATTCTCAGGTCTGGTGGATTAATTGTAAGACAATAATGATTAATTATAATTAATCACTGTAACTCCATCTGACCAATTAGAGGAACATTGAGGGGGAAAAAATCATACTCCTCTCACACCGGTCTAGTTTTTTCCAGACCTAACCCAACACTAATAACTATCTACATTCTTAATGGTATATCTTCCGTGTTTTCTCTCATTTGTCAAACTAAAGAAAAACAATCCCTTGAGTGCTAGCTGGAAGCGACTCTTCCAACAATTGTACATTGTCATACAATATTAACACATTTCGTGGCCCGTCAGCACAAAAACATACTATAATGAAACATCTCAAAAATTGGTTATAAATTACATTTGAATTCTTGCATGGATTATTATCAATTTTTATCAACCATTTACTCTTATTAATCCTTTGAATGACCTGTAAATTCCCCTTAAAGTGAGAAAAATTAATTTTAATAAAATACAAAGAAATTTATCTATTTTTTGATAAAGCCATATTGCTGTCAGTATATGTCTCTTAAATCAATAGAGGCTATAAGCTATGGATTAAGTTTTTGGGTATCTTAACTCATCCCAGTAATTTTACTACAAATCTTATTATTGACTCAAATATGTATGTACAGAGTTGGGATTTTAAATTTAAAAAATGTTTAGACTTCCAGATCTTGGCAACCCTGAAATTTTTGTTTAAAAAGTATGCTTATCAGATTAAAAATGAAGAAACTATTGGAGGAAAAAAAAACAAAAATAATTCTTGAGATGTCTTGCTAATACAATGCTATGTGACCATTATTGTTTTTTTTTTTTTTTACAAGAACGATAAAGAATGATTTTTAGGGTTTTGGTACTTATAATTACCAATTTTCACACTTTTTTGAAATCACATATATTGTCATAAACAGTTTTTTTTGCATACTTTGACTAAACCAAATTTTAAATGAGTCCAATTTTTTTTTAGACCGAGCTAGACCGAATTTTGGCTTTGGACCGATCTTTTTTAAAGGATTGAAGTATTTCGGTCTAGCAATAATATAACGGTGTTAGACCGTTCTATGATTTCCAGGCCAAAACCCAACACTAATAAATAGATATACATATACCTTCTGCAGATCCTTATCAAAACTCCTTAATGAACTTCAGTGCCAAAAAGACTTGACAAGGGACATTTAGGCATGATTTATTTATTTATTCATTTTACTGTTTCCTCCTCCTCAAATCACAATCATACACATGGTTAATATTACGTATATCTAAATGGGTCATCTATTTTCAAAAAATATTATAATGTTTACTTTAGGGTGGCTCTTATTTTGTACTTTAAAAATGAATGTGTCTCCTCGTATTCTCTTTCAATCACTTCTAATAGTGAAAATATATTACTCTGCCAAAAATTATAACTTGTGAACGATTTGGCCGTCCTTGGCTCTTACGCTAAATACTCAAATTGATAATTTTTGTGTATATTTGCGTAAGTTTTGACACAAATGAAACGAAGAATAAATTAACATTTCTCCACTATGAAGAGAAAAACAGTGCACATAATAATGGTTCGTTTTCTAGATATAATACTTTGTGAAATAATACATCTATATCAGTCAAGCAAAGTGTGTTCGTATTTATACTATATGAAACTTTTTTTTTTTAAATGTTGGAGGTAGAGTTCAAAAATATTCCTTTCGATAAAAAATAAAATAAAAATGAAGATATATAAAGTTTAAACAAAATATTTATCAATATTTAGAGATTGACATTCCTTTCTAGAGTTTGTAAATCTAAAATCATTTGTAAATAAAAACAGTCAATGTAAGTAAAAAAAAGAAGTTTGTATAAAAAAAGCTATTTTAGTTGATTAAACTCTTTTTCTAGTTTTAAAATGGTTCTCCTATTTAAAAAAAAGTCCGAATATAATTAAAAACAAAGTGTTGATTTTCTTTTACACTTTCTGACTTTTGATATGTTGTGACTTTCAAAAACTAAAGACTATGTACTGTCACTAAAAAAAAGACAATTTCAATCAAATAATATTAACTAGAAAAAAAAAGTACCTCTTTTTTTTCTAGTTAATATTATTTATATTTAAAAATTTCTAAAAAGTTCTTTTTTAATTGTTTATTTTATTGTCAAGAGGCCCTCATTATTTTTTTCAAGTCACTACGAAAATAATAGAAAATTCCGCGTAACTTCCCACTTTGTCCAACTCTGATTCTCTATGGGGGGTGACATTGAAAAATACAGCTGTTCTATAGTAGGCATTCCTTCGATTTTTCCCTGTTCGGACAACAGACGGATTTTCTTTGTCCTAAATATGATTTCACTGAGTTTTGTAATCTTCACCTTTTTCTTAGAAAAAAACTTCACCATTATATAATGATAGAACCAATATAATTTAAATAAAAACTGTTGAATAAAAATTCTATGTGTTTAGAAATAATGTTGGGATTTATAAAAATAAAAAACTTTATTTATATAGTGTTTTTTGTAAATACATTTATCATTATTTTTTATTACTATTTAGTTTAAGATATATGGCTGATCAAATATTAATTATAATACTAACTTCTTATTCGTTAAGGGACCAGAATTCATAGTTATAGCACCAAAATTTCATTTCCAGCCTAGTCTATAGTCAATCATATGACATACCAAATTTTTATCAAATCCGTTTCCTAGCAAATTTCTAATAGAATTACTCGTTTATATATGCCTACAATTCCATACGTCATCCATATTTTTGTTGTAAAAGTTTTGGTTCTTGTAGCGGATCCCAATTTGGATGAGACGTACGTTAGACATTCTTCTGTAAGACCCTTCAATCAGCAAAGACCAGGGGGTAGTCAAAACGTTTTCTGCAGGCCTTTTGGCAGTGATACTACTACACACGTGTTGCCTTTTTTTAGCTATCATTTGGTTGAATAATACAACCTTGTAATTAAAAATACAATAATAAATTGGGAGTTATATGCTACTACAAGTCCTGGGTCTCTCTCTGTAAATCTTCCATCGTCATAATAGCATCAACCATATGACTTCCAATACCACTCTTCTCCCCCTCCCTTAGTTACTCTTGCAAGCATACCAAAGTCAATTATCATTAAATTATATCAATTTATTACTTTAATAAGTACATTTAGTATGTATAGGTTTATTGTCTACCGGATTTTCTAATTTCATAAATCTTTTTAGAAGCAAAGTAAAGAATAACAGACGCAAAAAAATCTTTGTTAAGATTTATTAGATATTAAATAAGTTTAATTACAAAAAGCAAGAAGAAGTTAAAATATTTAAGTTTTTTTAGCGATTTGCAAATATATATATATATATATCTGATGGAAGAAGATACCTTATGGACCAGGTCAATGATCTATTCCATGTAACTATTTATATATTTATTTTGTAGAATAACAATATATGTGGCTGTCAAAAGAAAAGTCAGATTTTTATATAAATTTGGTGTGTATTACAGATGTAATCTTTGACGAATTATTATCAAATTTCTATCAACGAATAATTTTTATTCACCATTTCGTTAACCTACAAATTAATACTGAATGTATCCAAAATTGATCGTCCCAACAAAAAATGGGAAATTGAAAGATTTTATTTATAAAAGCGGCTATATCAAGACCAATATACGTTTCCTAAAAAAAAGGTTCTAAAATAAAGCTTAAATTCTTGGATATCTTAGATAATCCCAAAAATTTGAATAATGAGGCTATAAGTCTCTTCAGTATGTTTATGAAATATTAACACCCTACCTTAAAAGTACTTGACTTAGAAAAAAAAAACCCCATTTTAATTTCCGTTCAAAATTACCTTTTTTTAAATTATTAAATTTTTTTATTCTTTTTATAGAGTAGAGTCCCCCTTAACCTTTCTCAAGCCATTATATAGCTTGAACAGTATTTTTTCCATTCTAAAAGCAGTCTAAAATTATAAAAAAAAATTGATTATGGACCAATGTTTTGGAAATGACAAAAGTATCGTCACACTTAGCAATAACTCACAAACTGAAGAACTGATTGTATGAAATTTTGACAGCTGTCCTTTGAATGTTGGCACTAACTGAAAATGGGGCAAATTAAAAGAAAGTGCTATGGACTTTTCAGCCCATGTGTTAGGCCAGGGATTCTCAACCTTTTTTTTGTTATGTATCACTTGTAAAATATTTATTTAACTCAAGTAACACCCACACCAGCACAAATCATTTTTAGCTTCAGAGACAAGGGCGTCCGCAGTACAATTTTTTAGATGAGGCAGGTTTGGTTCTTGGATTTTGTTTGCAAATGAATGCAAAAATTAACTTTAAAAAAAAAAAATCAAAATGGTAAATTTTTTATATTTTTTTTTTAATCCAGAGCTATTCTTAGAAAAATATTTTTTCGGGAAAAATATTTTATAAGCCCTTAGGTATTCACACAAAATTGAATTTTTTGAAAAAAAAAAAAAATCAATTGTCAAATACTAATGGTCTTTTATTGCTTTTGAAGTGGTGGAAGTGGTTTTTAACCTGCCTTGAGGCTCCTACTCTATTCTGGACCACCCTTTGACATTCTATAGGGGTTCTTTTAAGTGGCAGCAGTGGCATATAACTCGATTTGAGGTCCCACGGTTATCCAACCCAAATCAAGTGTGGTTAGGGGTGTAATTTGAGAAATTAAGAGGGATATTTTATTTGTGTCCATCTGTAGATAGGAAAACTATCGACAGGGAAGATTTGCAGATGAACCAATACAAATTTAGGATAATTACGGGCAATTTTTCGCTGGTGGTAACTTTATGATAGCAATATTCGAGAAGGCAATTTTCTGCTGGGTATATCTACTGATATTATTAACTATAATCTCCCGCATTATAAACGCAATCGGGGATCAAAAACTGAAATTATATTTTATCCACTAGGGTTTGTGACAGTATTCAAGTATATAATCACTTTATTGACGTTCACCTACATAATTACAAAAAGATACTTCCTTTAAAGACAGGGAAGATAAATCCTAAGATTCTTATCCGTTATCTGTAGTAGCAAATCTACCTTGGGAACGATATTTCAATGGGTTAGCATTAGGGTTTACATGGCTATTTATCAATTCTATATGTATCCGAAGGAAGAATTGGGCAGGTCTATGGGTCAGTTGGAGTACCATGTTGCCATCAGGCAAACATATTCATATAGTCAGTTGTGAACTAAGTCCATAACATTATCAATAAAAATATTTTCTTTAACGTTGTAATGACAAAAACATTTACACAATATAAAAGTATTTTTTTTTAATTAAGCATATTGTTAGAAACCAAATTATCTATATGCAAAACAAACAAACAATTAATGCCTTGATGGTTTTATTAATTAAAGGAAAGTTTGTTATTGTGCAAATGAAAGAAGTATTACTGCTCTCGATAAGAAAAACATATATTAAATTATTGATAAAGTATCTTCTAAAGGAAAGATACTTTTAATATATAATGTATATATATATATATGTATATTATAAAGTCGTTTATCTAGATTAGTTTGACTTCCCACTGCTTGCATTTCCCAATCATTGTTGATATCCTCACATCCCCCTCCCTTCCAATACTTTATTTTCGATATAAAAAACACAAAAGGTGTAAAGTAAGGGTATATAAAAGAATCACCAGGCTTGTGAGAAGATTGGTGATAAATTGGCTAATGGAGAATAAGTAAAATTAAAAATATATTTTGTCAAATATGAAGTGTATTAAAAAAGAAATCCATAATTTGTCATGGATATTCTTTTATTTCTTCATTGTTTTTCCATCAATGTATCTATCAATTGCCAATGTGGCTTGGAAATCAAACCCGTGCTTAAAGGACGGCTGGACTCGACAATTTCCATTATTTTATCACCGTTTTCGACAATCGGGCTTCCTTTGACACCAAATTTACCGGAATCGAATAGACAAACCCAAAAAGGCATGTGACTTGCTGTTACAGTATAATGATCATAAACACTATGCACATTTTCAGCTGCCTGGTTTGCGTTTTACCCTTATAGAAGAAAAACTGTAAAATATGGCATATTTTTTTTCCTTGTTTCTATCTCTGATCGTACTGAAAGAACCACAAAATTGGGAAATCGTTTTTTTTTGTACGCAATCTTATATTTTAAACACTATCTAAAGTAAACCAATCAAACTTACATATACACATTACAAAAGCCATTTATTAAAAAATCTCTAAAAAACTTCAAGAGGACATAAAAAATACGATTTGAAAATACAGGCGCTAGAATAAGTCCGACCTCTAAGAGCCGATACTGATATGATACAGTTGCTTTTAGGATCGAGAAAAATGGTGGATCAATCAATTTCTGTAGAGACACCCACTGGAATAAATAGACATCTTGCACGTTCTTTAAATTTACTGTAAAACAATTTTGTTTTTTAAAAAGAATCACTTTTAAAAAATATATAATTATCAATTTATGTGAGGTTACAATCCTGAAAATGGAAAATATTTCGATATTTTATTATTTATACACCTTTAAATATTGATATATTATTTTAAATATTCCTAATAATAAATCATAACCTTTTATTTTTTCTATGAAAGGTTGGGAATTTAAATAATATTAAATTTTTTAAAAAGTCTCCAATATAGACTAAATTGATTAAATGTTTCTAATTTTCTAAACATCTATGTTTTATTGTGTTGGTTGAGTCAAGTTTAACTTTTTTTTGAATAAAAAAATTTATAAAATTATATTTCAAAGATAATAACTTTTGAAAAAAATTTCAATTATTTAATTTTTTCATACAAATTTACTCAAATAAATAAATATTCACTAAAAATTATTTTTTTTGGAAAAAAAGATTAATTAGTTCTCCGTTGTTCACAAGAAACTAAATTTTTTGGGGAAAAAAGTCAAATTTCTACAGCTGTTTACAAAAAGATAAATGTTAAAAAAAAAAAATACAAAAATTAATTTTTTTGTGGAGAAATTTCAAAAATGCAAACATAATCACCAAAATAAAATTTTTGGAAAAAAATTTAAAAGTTCAAAGCTGTTCAAAAAAGTTTATAATCTTTCAAAAAAATTCCAAAAATGAAATTTTTGCTATAAAATATTATAAAAAAAAATTTAAAAATTATATTTTTCGGAAACAAATTTCAAAAATTCAAGGCTTATCACACAAAAATAAATTTTTTTCAAAAAAATTTCAAAAATCCATGGATGTTCGTTTAAATTTAAAAAAAAGTTTCAAAAATTAAATTTTAAGAGAAAAAGTTAAAAAATCAAAAATTCATCACTGTTCTCAAAAAAAATTCAATAAATAAAATTTCTAATTTAAAACTTTCCGAAAAAAAAATCAAGAATCAAATTAATAATAATTTCAAAAATCCATAGCTTACTACAGAAAATTCATTTGTTATTTTGAAAAAAATTTGAAAAATTCATTTTCAAATATTGAATTTTCTAGTAAAACACGAAAATTCCTTCATCTTTGGGGGAGGACTCCCCCTGGTAATTTATGTTTTAGTGAAAAGCAGGGAAGGACGGAGTAGATGGTTACAGACGTGAGTGATACACTACTCGACGTTGTGTCAGATCATTAATTGTTTGTCTTAAAAAAAAAAAAGACATCATGCTTTATGAAATGCTCATCCTACGTGTATCCTAAAAGAAAAATACTAATCACTGCTCTGGATATCATCTCCATATTTGCGTGTTTATACAGTTTATTAGAATATATACATATGTAGTTTAATTTATCTCTTTCATGAATCGTGAGTTATGAAATTCAATCTGTGAAAAGATGTAGTCTTTAGATTATGTACATTCTAAGAATGTGTTCCCATATAAATAAATTTATAGTGATTTAAATCATCGTGGGTATTTTTTAACTTGCCCGTTTTTTGTTTTATTTTGCTTTGTAGGAATTGGTAATATCGAAAAAAAAATCTCATTTCTCAGCAATTGTGATTATTATTTAATCTGTTTATTTAAGTCATAAGCAGGTACAAGGGTGTTTGTTCTTTTGGCGGTTAGCCAGAAGTGGTTGACGTTAGCTAAAAAAATATGACCTCCACTAGAAGAGACTATATCTAGAAAGAGCTGTTAGTGTCTATAGATGATTATGAATCAACAGGAAAGCATGTTGATAACAAGATGAGGTTAGACTGTCAAAGGGATCATGATTAGTGTTTGGATTTTGCGAGGGTTTGACCTCCAAGCTATTCGGACCTCAACAACAACTTCTTTGTGTAATCTACAGTTGATTGGCACACCAACATATCTTCCTATGACACAAAAACTGTCCTGATGTTCAGGATCCATGGGGAATGCTAAAACCCGTTTCCTTTGGTCGAGTCTAGGTCGTTGTTTATGCCCAGGCCGATTATATTGAATAATGTTTTTTTGATATTCAGATTTCAATTGACATGTTTTTTTTTACAATGGGATCATTAATTAGGGAGAAAATTATTTTTAAAACATCGTGCTGTTTGTTAAATAGAGGTCGCACCTTGTATATTTATATTTGGAACCTACATTGGTCTCTATTGGATGGAATTTAAATATTTTACCCTCCGAACTACGATATTATACACCATTATATTTTTTAAATGATCCTTCTTCCTATGAATCTACATTTTATCGTCCATACTTTTCAGTAAGCTCCTGTAACATTAAATTAGATCATACACAATACTTTATTTATCCTAATTTTGCCTTGTTTAGGATTTATTCGCATATTTAGCAGTTTTAATCAAGGTTTGGCGAATTTAATTAACTTTTTTTTTTTAAAGTCGTTCCTTTGTTTTCCATTTTTGCTTCTTGCATTCCTCTTCTTTTTTTAAATTTGTTTTTGAATGTGAGAACTGAGGTGTACAACAGTAGCCACAAAATTATAATAATGTAGCCATGATTTTATATAATACATGTAACCTCATCAAAAATTGATGAGTTATAATTAAATTACCAAATTTGCATAAATTAAAAAATTAATGTTTTGACTTTAAGTATAACAAATTATATCTTGTTAAAATCCTTAACAGATGTTGTTGAGATTACATTAAAATAAGGATTGATTTTAAATGATGTTTATTATTCATCCAAGTATTTTTAATTCATATTTACATGTGCAAAATAGCTGAAAAAATGATACATAATTTTAAAAAAGTAGTTATTATAACCGTTTATTAATTTATCATGTACCGGGTGGAAACTTGAAACTTAAATTCTTGGAAAGAATAAAGAAAATAGCCTGTCATTCTTTAATTATACAGTTACGAAAAAATTTTATAATTATTTTTTAGATACATGGCTAATGGCGAATTAATTTACTCCATTCGGCCACCATTGGCCTGCTTGATGGCTACAAGCCTCTTGCAAAAAGAGTTGTAAATATTGCAAAATGAAGTTCGGGTTCATAGTAGCCCTCTTCGCGTCGACAGAGGCCTTTATAGCTTCAAGGTTCGAATGCTGGAGGGTTTAGGGCCTCCTCTCGATATGCACCAGAAAAAAAAGTCGAGGGTATTGTCATCCGGGCTTTATGGTTGCCACATTCTTTTGTCTTAGAAAGCAATGATGTAAGCTAAGAAGGTCTGCGTAATTTTTGTAGTTTGATCGGAGGCCCCATCTCGCTGAAAGACGACGCTGCAGTCGATGAAATTATCCTGTATCCAGGAGATCAAATCGGCATTGAAAACGTCAATGTACATGACTGCTGTGAGCCTATAATCCTCTGGGTCCTTTTTTTATGGTGTCCTTGAGGGCATCCGCCTATATTTTGGCTATATCCAGAGCCCTCCGACTTTTCTATGATCCTGTTATGGTCTAGCCTCTTTTTAACATTATAGATGGCCTTATGAGTAATTCTCTTTAGCCTGGCTACCTCTATTGGAGTATGACTCACACGAAAAATTGTTGATGCTCTAAGCCTTGAATTTAGCTGTAATGACATTTCTAGTCCGATTTAAACAATTCATAACAAGGTGGTTGAAATACATTACTACATATACAATTAAAAACAGTTCTAAATTCTTTGCACAGAACCTCTCAAAGCAATAATATACAAGAGTGTAAGTTCCAGTTTTCCACCCAGTAGTTGAATACTTTTTATTTTTTTAAAGTCAGTTTATAAATTGCGTTATAAAAAGGATGGTCAGTATCAGAGGCCTAAATACAGATTCACTCTTTGTATTTAGAACCTACATTGATCTCTAGTGGATGGATTTGAAATTGTTAAATAAAAACTTCATCCAAACTCACATGCATTGGAGTTTTAGATCAGTTTATAATGGTATGAATCACAATCAAATTCTTAATGAGAATCAGTAGTAGAAGTTAGAATTAGTATTCTTTAATTAACAACCTCATTAAATGAGATATCATCCATCAAATAAATTACATTTCTATTTGTCTTACATTGTCAGTATATATATACCTTATACTAATATCCAGACGAAGAGAAACTCTCAACAAATTGAGTCATGCGATTTGGGGAAAAATATATAAAATCAAAGTACTTAAAACCACCCACATCTTCCTAACCTTTTTACGAAATAATATGTTAATAAACATTTCATTAAATTTTCAAACAAACACAAAGAACTTTGTTGAGTCTATCTCTTGCTCTGTGTTTACAAATTGTACATAGCTTTAAATAATACCCACGTCATGAGCTTTGTAAACACAATAAAGCACAAAAAAAAAAAATTGGTTTGAAAAAACATTGAACAGGCAAAAAAATAAACACACCCTAATAATTTTTGACTATAACTAGAATTAATCAATGATCATTTTTCATCCAAGCAAAAAAAAAAACAAAAAAAAACTTACATTATATTAAATTCATAGATCATTAGTCTTCGTCTGTTCATTCGTAAAAAGGAAGGTTACATATCTTCAATAGGACTCTCACTGAAGAGGTCATGCTATTTCCTTGCATCAGACGTTATTATTTCTTGTTTAAATTTTTCCTTTTCATATCTTTGCCTCGAATTTGTGTGTTTTAGTGTCATCAAGTTAAACATGTAAAATTTACAGAAATAAAATACACTCTTAATATAGGTAAAATGCCATCAAAATTATCGTCTCTTGTAGTACACAATTTCTATATCATATACTGTGCCTTTGTCATTATAGCGTCGATTTTCCGTCGTTTGCTCTTGATAAAAAATCATTTTTCGAAAGTTGGAGGACAAATCCCTCTTCAATGATGGTTTGTACGCCACTATAGATTTCCGTTAATCTGCTGCACTGCCACAGTATGTGATCGGGTGTTTCTCTTGTTCAATCACAGAAAAAACAATGAGCTCACCGTCTTTCTAGTATTTCCCGGCTGTTTCAAGAGTACCTGAAAGTACTCTGTACTGAAACCATTTCTCAGGAGTGGTTAGATACTTATTTTTATGGTTGATGCCTTGCTGTAGAGTTCTTGGGGTTTTGCTACGGCTGAAATAAACAATGAAAGTAATTAGTGTAGGTGATGTTAGACATCTTCTCAGGTACAACATGAGTGGAAAAAGTACTGATCTTCATTCTAAAAGGATATTTTGGTTGCTGTACTGGTAAAAAATGTCTTAAAACTGACCTATATAAGAACAAAAGCCATCTGATTTACAAGAGAGTTTGACACTTCTAAATCTGCTTAAAATGACCGTAGAAATAATCCAACAAAATAATGATTTAAGAATTTTGTAGAATAAAGTTCGGATAAAATAAAAATATCATTATTGTCAACGTTCTCTAAACTAAAAATTGTTTAACCATAAAATACTTGAATATGAAAAAAAAAAAACCCAGATACATACAGTCAAGTTTTTTTTGCCTTTTTTGCATCTTACATTACTATATTTAATTTGAATATAAAAACATGTCAATAACGTTGTATAACGTAATCTAATAGTAGATTTTTTTAATACATTTTAATGACAGTTATATAATAAAGCTAAACAATAGACAGACACATTTTTCATAGACCCTATTGTGTAAATCCATCTTTTGACATATTGTCCTTAATATTATTCAAAAAAAAGTTTTATATCTTGTAAAACTTGGTTTTATAGGCTCCCAAATGGACGACATCCGTAATGTGACGTCATATGAAAATACACTATAGTTTCAAATCATACTGTGCCGCCATCATTTTTGCTCTGTATGTTTCTGTTTAAGTTAATTGGGCATTGTTTTCCAATTAATTCGTATACATCTCATAATTGTTCACGAACAACACATTTAACAAAAGATAAGCTAAAAATCCTAGATGATCTGACAAAAACAGTCTAACACTGGTTGTTCCTTAAATAGGTAGTTTCACAAATATACATATATTTACATGACTATCTAAAGAGATGGATAAAGTTCTATAAATTGTAGGTACAAGTTTCAGCATAATTATATCAGTCTCTGTTAAGTCCAGAGAGTAGTAAAAATCCCCGTCATTAATTTCAACGATTCCCAAATATTGTCTAATTCTCCTTTTCTCATCAGCATAAATCCGGAAATAAAGTAAAATCAGTTTGAAGATAGCAATTAATGTTTATATGAAAAGTTGAGTGTATCTGGATTTTTCTTATATTTATACTTCGTAAATAAGAAACCACCAATTTTAGATATTAATGTAAATAAGTAATTTAATGACTCCCAATTTCGAGGCAACCATTGTTTGATTAGATCCTTTTTTTCACATAATGGATAATTGCATATAAGATCCCCTGCGTTCTTTCCCGTTAAATTAAAAGTATCCGGAATTTTGATGGCAATGACTGTGAATCTCGCAGTAGTCGAAGACAAAATAGCTCTAAATTCTTCATATCGGACAGGATCTCCATCTGTCAGCTTATCTGAAATCCTACTTCTACTGCTAAAGAAAATATTTGAATTGAGTCACGAATTATCTTCTTCCATGTAATTCCAATATTTTTAGGAACATATCGCTCACAGATTTTGTCAGATTCCTCCTTAAAATTTAATGGAAAATACATTTTCAAATATTATGGAATGGTCATAATGTGATTGTCTGCGGTTCTCTTCAGTAGATAAATCAACTCCCACTGTTGAACAACGAAGCATTGCTCAAATCGTGAAAATAAATTATACCCACCTAACAGGCCAACCAATCCAATTTTTTGATTCCACGAGATTTTAAAATTAAAATGTCGATTTACTATTCTATTGTAAATTAAACATAACTAATGATTTATAACTTTATACCAAATAATATTAAATAAATCTCCCCCGATTTCAATAAGCTACTAATTAATTTACATGTATACTTATAATTGTTAGTAAATCAACTAACAAAGGAGATTCAAATCAAATCTATATAAAGGTGGATAATAATATTATTATTATCTCAGGTGCACCTATAAAATATACCTATAATCTACATTTCTGCAGGTAAATGCATACCTACATACTTATTAAATCAATATATAATTTAATTGTATGACCTTATAAAGGCCAAACAGAAGAGTCATTATTAATGAATTATTACCCTAAAATGCTCTTAGAATCTATCTATGTAACAATCTACATATTCATATGAAAGATGAATGCCTTTTGAATTTCTTATTTTTAAGCTAATGTGGTGCGTCGACATTAAAACATTCTAGAACAAAAACCAATAATCCTAATTTATTTAATTACTTCAGATATACATGCACCACGATATTTTATGGACATATGTGAGTCAATTATGGACATTGTATTCCAATTTCTGGAATAATTTTTGACATCCAATAATTTAAAATATAATTTAAAGACTTTATATGATTTAAGAGACTTATATTGGGCCATATATGCCCTCTTTCTAACCTCAAATCTACCAATTTCTCATTTTTTTAATTGTGTCAATCAATTTTAATTACTTATATTGGTTCCAATATAGCTTTTCAAATAAAACCTTTTATTTAACGATCAATTCTGGCTCAATTATTTGCCATTTGTGACAAACTCCAAGGGTTAATAAGAAAATTATGTAGAAAGAAATCAACGATTACTTCTCCAAGAATAGAAATATAATCCAAATACAATTTTTAGAAAAATCATTCTTGTTTTCTTATATGTGTTGACAGTCCATATATTACAAAAAAATGAATGGCGAAGGAACTTCTTATTTTTGAACGAATCCATGGATATTTATATAAGTATTGCATACAAAGTCAAACGTGACAAAGTTATCAAAATACAATATACATATTACAAACGATGTTAACAACCATGTCTAAAATCAAAAGGTGCACCATATGAATTCACAAATAGTTCAATCACTGGAAGTGAATATAATCATTGATGCATAAAATATCTCCTTCCCAGTACTAGGAAAACTGCCCGTGGAAGATTACCCTGGAATACCTGGATCTTCATTATTTTTCATTCTTGAGTAGTAAACATCCTTTAGTAAATAGATTTAACTATATTCAAAACCTGTTTGAATATTCGTGAGTGCTAATTAAGGACGGAGTGTAACCCTGAGGAGTTGTAATTGTAAGTACTTGTTGGACTCAGTGTAGAAAATTGGGGATCAACATCATAGTCATTCTTGAAAATTTCTGGTTTATATCCTTTTCTCCTTCCTCTATTGTCACAGCAGATTGTAGCTGATTTAATGAAAAGCCAAGAACATTATTCTTTCTCTCCTCTGGAACATTCTTCAAATTGTTAGGGTTGCCATGTTGGTACACTGCATTTCATCATTGTTTATATCAAATAAAGGGGTTCAGCTATATCAATGAGAAGAAGAAAATCCTCACTTCTACTCCGAGCCCAAGGAGGACTTATTCTTTTAAATTATCAGCATTAACCTCCGTCATTTATGAGCAAAAACATTCATATTTACACTTTAAAGTTTATAAGTACAATATGTTCTCTCCTGAAGAATGAAAGCATATATAAAATATAGATTCAGTTATCAACTACAAAAGCCCATGAGTACATGAACACAAACTCTAGTGATTACTTTTTACATAGATGTTCTCTCTTCATTAGTTAAATAATACGGATAACAGCATTGAAAAATAAAAAATCCTGCTCGGATTGCCAACCAGAAAAAGACGCTACGACTCTCTATGACATATGCTATACACCTCTGAATATAACTCACATCAACACTGTGTGTAGTAGTTCATAATAGTATTGAGACTCGGGTTGATACCAATTTTTTTCCGGATTGGTCTTAGGGGATTCTTTTTATTGACTGATTTTGGCCAATATTTCACAATTCTGACTGATATTTAGTCCACGAGTCCGTGCACTGAATTATAGCTGTTTTTAAATCGTTCACCGATTACTTCTTACCAAATTGTACGTGCTGTACTTGTATCAACAACTTTAAACTACTTTATTGTAGTTCAGATGTTCACAATTTGGAAAGAAACATCTTGTCAATGAAAGTTTATCCATAAAATCCGTCTATATAGAACGAATTTTACATTAAACGGACAATGACCTAATTTTTGTTTTGTTTCTGATCTTCACCAAACATTTTCAAAGTATTAAATCAGTTGTGCCCGATAAAAAATGACTATGACTAACTGTGCAATATCTATGAATTCTTTCTTGGAATATAACTAAATATAAGTATCATATATCAAATAAAGATTTTAAACTATAGTCAAAATTATTGTGTACCTTAAATCATTCCACAAATTAGAATATTATGACTATAAATTTTAGCCTCTTTTTCAATTTAATACAAGTTTTTTTTTCCGTGAGATTTGCTCTTTTTTTTCTCAAGTATTACATAATACTAGAATTAATAGTTTGGCAGTTAATATAATTGAATAAATATTCGGAGGAATTGCATTATAAAAGAATAAAAAAACATTTTAGTTTAAAATTAAACCTCCAAAATGGACCAGTTCTTCCATCCTCTTGGTATGTATTAATTTTAAAACATTCTAAATAAATAAATTCACTGAACAATATTGAAGAAAACAAAAGTATCCATAACATAAAAAAAAACAAAAATGGAAATACTTTAAAAATGGATACAGATTCATAGAAAACGTAAATAGTCTAAGCAGTTTTTATATTTTTGAAGGATATTTTTTTCATGCTTCCTACAAACAACTAACAATTTGATTTAAATTTTTCAAATGATGTTCTGATTCTGAGGGGGTGAACCTTACTATTTTAGAGGCAAAAGATCCCTTAGTATTTTGATACTAAAAGTAACTTATTTGGACTTTGGATTGTTTTTATGTTAACTGCCTACATATGTAAATCTTGTATTCAAATCCCTTATGAACATCATGGAAACCCTCAATAAATATTCTAAATATATTCACGTATTCGGAATAGGTTGCTTTCACAGGGTACAAATCAATCTTACGTTGTTTTTTAAGGACCTATATTCCACAATGGACATTCCTCTAAAAGGACACTATAAGGTTACAAAAATAATGACAATCAGTTATAATTGTACTGCCAATCATAAGATAAATAAACAATGTCAATTCAGGTATCTCTCTACCTACATATACAAATATGTTATTTTGAATAAAGTGACGTAAACGTCATTTACTTCGATGTATTGTACTTTTTGACTTAAGAAAAGAGGAAGAAGGCCCATTGTTGAGAATGACTCAGGAATTTGTGGAGTCCTAAGAAGAAGCTATGATAATATATTTGTTATAATATGTACCTAGTGTTTTCTTAAGACGTCATCCTTAATGACGGAAGAGAAGAAATAATAATGGTTCGTGTTTGTTTTTTGTTTCGTTTTTTTTAAAGGCATATTGAAGAATTGTTTACTTATGATTTTTTGCGGTCTGTTTGAAAAGGCTTGGGTATATACCGGACGTTCGAAAAGTCTTTGACTACCTATACATAGAAGATATAAGAAGTCTTGTAAAGTTCCAATCTATTTTTTACATTTATATAAGTTAGACCTGGATTTTTTTGCTAAGGAAAAAGTTATGTAAAAATATTACAGTTATGTTAATTATGGAATAAGAGGGTTAGAGCTTGTCAAATTTTAAACTCTGACATGTCTAAGAGGTCGAAGGTTAACAGAGGGAAAAATATAGCCAATTTGGTTTCCAACTGGCTACTGGCTAACAGCGGCTTACTACTTAAAGATCTTAAAGAACCAAGTCGTGCCATAGATCCACAAGACCTTTAAGAAGTTTGGAAAGAAGTCCCAGGTATTCCAAATAGATGGTGCTCTAGCTCATACAGCAAACATTGTTTCCCCCTAGATGAGAGATAACATGAATTTCTGGCCCACAGACTTTTGCCTCACCACTCCCCTGATATGAAACCTTTGGAATTTTTAATATGGGGGCATATTCAGCCTGTAGAGTTCACCACAACAACATTACCGACCTCAAAACCTCTGTGGAATCCCACTAGAGGAGAATATTTAGTACTTACATTGCGAAGGTGTGTAATGCCTTCTAACCTTGTCGTGAGGCTGAAATTGAAGCTGGTGTAAATCCAATTCATAAATGTTTATCTTTATAATGTGTGAATAGAAAGTATTTTTAAGATTTTTCTGTTCATGCTCATTCTGATCTCTTAGGCATGGTTATTTGTGGTACAATGAAAGTGGTCAAAGACTTTTCGAACTCCCAGTATGGTTATATGATTGTACATTTATAGTTATGTATTATACATTATGTACATAGGGTAGCGTGAAGGTACAATTAATACATGGGCCAAGGGAGGACGACAAATGATAAGAAGTGAAACGGATAGCACAAGTCATCAAAGAGAAACTAATATTTTAAATTCCATATTTAATACACGTAGTTGTACTTGACCTGCTGATTATGTATCAGTTTTTAAAGTATTTTTACGTTATTTTAAGATAGATTTGAGACAACTTTCAAGTGGGTAAAAATTGTTTAAAATTTTATGGCAAGTTCAAATACAGGGAGCGGGGATCAAATTGTCGCCAAAATATTTTTCTACAAAGAACAACACAAAATAGACATTTTTTAGCTTTTTTATTTAAAATCAAAATTATGACGAACATATAGGTATAGAGTAGCCATTCATTTGATATATTCACCGTTGGCATCAATAACGGCCTCAATACGGCCTCTGAACCGGCCTCAGGCTCTTCTGACCATCTCATTGTCCATGTTGCCGAATACCTCCTTGATGAAGTCCATCAGGCTGGCCTTGGTGCTGTGGAATGTCTGTTGGTATGTCTCTCGACATAGCCCCAGACAAAATAGTCCAAAGGATTAAGGTCAGAAGAGTGAGGAGGCCACAAATCCTTGGTTACGACGTTATAACAGTTCTCGGTTAACCACTTCATGGAGATTTTGGACACATGGCAGGGTACTGAGTCCTGTTGCCACACCCAGGGCCTGTCTCCGGCCACGCCTGGGATACTTCATGGACCTGGTAGGGGCATCCTCAACCATTTTCTTCACCTTGTCGACAAAGTCGGTGTCCCTGACCTTCATGTCGGCGCCCTCCTCCTTGGGTGCCCTCTTTATGGTGGCATCAACATCCCAGGTGTCCTCTAGCTTCTTACAGATACGCTGAAAAGTCCGTAAATTCACTCCTAAGATTGGAACAATCGTTGAATTGGAGATTTCACCTCCATTATTAACCAATGCCATGACTACGCAGACCTCGAAAGCTCCTCGTTCCACTTATAGCTCTTTATTTCCTCATATAATGACGGCATGATTATTTTATTTTGCATCTTTAGAAATGTAATTTGCATCTCACTCTAAGGGTTATTATTAATAATTTTCTGATATAAATTAAGGAAAATTTGTGATCAAATACAAATATACTCCACATCCAATTTTGAGAATAAAAATTTTAGCTTGAGTTTGTGTCGAATGACCACACTTACGTTTTCTAAATGAGTATCATGGATTCCAGTGATTATTATTCGAATTTGGGGTAAGAAAAGAAGCACTAGAATTTGTGCTGCATTTTAGAGCCTTCATTTGATTTAAGATACTTATATGGACTCGAATATTACCTTATTCAACCATAAAGTCTATCAATTTTTAAAATGTAAAATCATGTTTTGCCTATTTCAGAGTGGAATTTGTAGCACACCAAAAGTGTAATTATTGTCTTATATAAATTGACAATATTTCGTAAAAGAATACAATTATAATCCAGAATTAATTTTGACGTAATATTTTATTTGCATATAAAGTTTAGATCTGTTCCATAGATTATATTTGTACAACTCAGGGTAAGTAAAAAAGTGGGTCCATTGATTAAGACAAAAAAAAAATTGGTTCAAGTTTAAAATGATTAAATTTCAGGCTCCTGTCTGAAATCGCAGTCTGGATATAAATATCGTTGTAAATCCGTATACAAAAATCATTAATCTCGCACCAAAAAGTAAAATAAATCGTTCTGGATCCTAATTACAAAAAAAAATCATCACTATACCGAGGTGAACATTAAAATCTGTACACATTGAGTTTTAAACTTCAACAAGATACATTTTATTAATGAACAATAGAACTTCAAAAAAATTAATATTATAAATAGATGTGTGTCTGAGCTCTTTAATAATTAATGTTGCAGCCCTTTGTGGTAATGATGGCTTCCAGGTGGGGGTGGAAGTCCTGGCGCCCGCTGCAGATGAAGTCCTCTGTCATTGTGTACAAGTGCTAGCTGACAGTGGCTATGAGGGCCTCGTTGATTGGATAACAAACACTGCAGGTCTTCCCTTCTACCTGCACTCAAAAGGTGTATTAGAAAGAAGTAGGCATAAAAACTGTAGGGCTTCCAAAAGTGTGCAAAAAGAATTCAACGAGTAATTCAAAAGATAATTGCAACGGAGGAGATGTGTTTCTTTAATTGTGGATGACAAAATTGGCCTATCCGCCATCGCAAGTCTCTTTCCTTCAATTTTTTTGATGGCCCTATGGACACTCATGGATTAGAGGGGATTGATCTGGGCTGTTTTTCTTTAACTCCTCCATGTCCATTTTGACCTTTTTGAAAGAGGCCTTGTTCTTCTCCAACGTCTCCGACTTGTTGATGGTGGTTCTGGAGACGCCCAAGTTCCAACTGCTTGGAGTGCGCAAATGGAAATTTGCCAGTCACATTCAAATGTTATTTCCTCGACTTGTCTGCAAGGTACAGAGGTCAAGTTTGTTTTGTTTTGTAACTAATTATTATTGCCTTAATATATCAAATAATTCCAATAACATCCCTTAATTAATTATTAAGTTATTAACTGCTTAAATTTCAATAGACCACCCGGTGGCTTGCTTTTCAACTGACAAACCACAACGGTATATTGTTCCCAAGAGAGAATCCTCGTGGTTGTCATGAGGGTGATGATCCATTTACCTCATTAATTAAATAAATAGGATATAAAAAGTACACATATATCTACACGCGCTGACGCCTTCATCAAATTATCTCGTTTTGAATTAATATACATATATAATATATCTTTATATCCCCCTATCTGCGACCAGTTTCCTACATATAACAATATATGTATACATAGATATGTACATACAATTCTTATTGATTGTATATGTGCCCATTTCTTATCTACGACATGATATTGATGAATTTTTTATTGTATTGATAAGTGACACTCATAAAAAGGTAGTTGAGAAGAAATAATAAAAACCCATTTCAATGGGGTCCATATAAAAAATGAGTATCCCCTATAAGTATAACATACATGTTAGATACAATGTCCATGTGTATTGGATTTGAATCCCCTTGATGGGCAACATATAAAAAATAACAAATTCATAGGACTTTTTATTATGAATCCTTTTTGAGAAGATACCTATTATTTTTGGGTTTTGGCCTCAAAATACTGAATCGCTCTTAGAGTAATATCCCTTTTAGTGGACCAAAATCATCATAGACGGTCACAAATGGTGTTGTGGCAGTCCTTAATTAGGGCAGAGGACCACGATTGAGTTCAGTCCCACTTGTTGGTCCTTAAAGAAGGTAAAATTGATCCCTCGTGACGTCAATGAGGGTATAATTCCTACTTATAATTATTCTGTTATATAATAGATAAAATTATATAACCAAGTAACAACATAATATTTTTTGTAAGATACATGCATTAATCTTAATACATATGTCATATATCTTATTTGGATCCATAGACCCTCGATAGTTTATTAAAAATTCCAAGGACCGACAGTCCTAACAACTGGTCCAAAGGACCGACTGTCTTAAGGACTGGTCCTTAGGAACGATGGTCTTAAGGGCTGGTCCTAAAGACTGAAGGTCCTAAGGACCGATAGAATCGGTCCTAACACTGACTGGACCGAATAAGTAAGGACCACCACAACACTAGTCAAAAAGATTAAGCCGCTAATGGAGATAAATTTGATAAAGCTTAAGGCCACCAAGATCCATAATGAATTATTCTGTAGAGTACTTTACTTTACAAAAAAATAGCATGATAAAATTATGAGTATTTTTTATTCCATATGTGATCCTCCTGCTTCAAGGACATCCTCCGCACAGAACTTGAAAGCTTTAACGAACTTTGAAACATTAAAAAAACATAAATTTTTTTTTTGTCGGTATGTGATCGTTGTATGGATTGAAAATGTCGATCAAAATTGATTGATAAAAAATCACTTATTACCGAACCGAAAGAAAGCTCGGTTTGGGACCGAGTCCCAAAACCAATGCATACATATTGATAGAAAATCATCATTCAAGGCTTGAATTGATATAATTGCTTTGATACTGTCATCCTACTTTGCAACGATGTAGGTATATATTAGGGATCACACAGATGGATTAATCTGTCATCAGAAAATGCAGCTGGTTAAGGATACATTTGTAGTTTAGCCACAACCGGTTCAGGACCCTTTCTGTAAGGATAAGTATAAATCTGTTAACACTATGTTTTACGATAATCAAAATACATTGTTAATAATTTTCTATAATTCAAAAGTTTAGAATTAGGAAAATTCAAAATCCATTTTTGTTATTATTTTCTAGTAAATGAAGAAATATTTATTTATCTGTTTTAAAGCTGCCTGTTAGATTTTAAAATTTTATAACTTATAAGTATTTCTACTAATTATTTGACTTACTTTTAGTATTTAAAAGTATAACTAGATTGGGTTTAAAGACAAATTCATTCAATATGTGTCTTATAAAACAATTGGTTGTACTTAAAATTTAGTCTAGACCAATTCTAATATATATATATAGTAGATGATGCCATGTGTATTTTATAATGAAAAAAAAACGACCTACAACAACATTAAATAAAATTAGCATATCATATTTGTATAACCCATTAATCAGGATAGGTGGAAAATCGGTTCATAGATACTACCTATGTAGTTTCTTACATATTTATTACTGATTGCCATACATTTTACAAATATAAGGCAACGAAGACGACCACACAACGGGGTATTTATGCTACTACAGGAGATTTTAAAATCTAGTTTACATTATATTTTGTTCAATAATATTTTTTTTTTTACATTTCATAAATTTTAAAATCTTTGTTTCCTTCATTCATTGCTTGATATCTCTCGTAAGATAGGGCGGAGTATGAGATGGTCTGCACTTTGCAAATCTTCCAAACATACATTGCACGTTGAGCTTATGTATTTCCCCTTGCTTAGGTGGGATAGAAACGGGCCTTGTCCAGTGTAGGCTTGTAGGGAGAGTCTCAATTTTTCTCTTCCGAGCTTGATATACTTCGACTTCGCCTAATTAAGAATATTATGTCTATGTTCCATTCTTGGATCTTTTTTATATCAGTCACACCAATATCTATAGAAGAATTCATGAATTACCTTCTTTATGTAGCTTGGAGGCGTCCCAATAAAACAAAAGTAATTGATCCACGATTTGAAAAAGATTAAATTTCTATCTACTGGTCCAAATCCGTCTTGACATTAAATACATTTAAGACGGAACCGGACCAAAATCGGCCATGGATCGACCCTCAACATTACTACGTACACCTTGAGTACATTTTACATTCTTTTAGTTGTTGAAAGGGGGTGTTTGATGACGAGCTTTGAATATATCAACATAATTTAAGCATGGAACATTGATTTTTTGTGGTTTGAAGGTTTTTTTCTCCTGTGTGTGTGTGTGTGTGTGACATGATACTTCTTCAATATAAAATTAATTTATCATTGTTAAGTGAGAGGGGTATGATGATGATGACGTCGTAGATATCGACAAAAAAGATGATTCCTTCCTTTTTCTTCCTCGGTCCTCACTCCTCAAAAAATAATTGGTTAGAAGTTGAGTCGTCCCTTATCATCAACCTCATCAATAATCAGGATATATGTATACATGATGATTTTTGGTTAGGAAACCAATACGTATAAAAAGTCACCTAATGACTACTCTTCGAAGAGGAGGGGGATATGACGTATTGTGTATTTATGGTATATAAAAAACCACCACAAAGAAAGAACCATCGACCATAATATGTGAACGACGAATACTTTGTTCAGAAAGAGGAGGAATTTGAGAGATGACAATAGAGTGATTATAAATTGAATAACCCCTACTTCTATGTACAAGAAAGAAATGCTCTAATCATCATTATAATAATATAATTAAAAATCGAGGAAGAACGATATCCATTATTTTTATAAATTATAATCATTACGCGTTGGGTCGAACCCCTTTGTCCTCTTTAAAAACGATCATCCCCGTTCACAAAAATTACATGGAAATACTTGTATATAAATAATACAATGAGGCAATGGAAGAACAGTTTCATATAAACCTAGCATAGATTTTGTTGAGATGGGCGCTTGGTCTTCGTTTAGAAATCCTATGCCGATCTTAAAATGCCAAGCAAATTAGTGAAATAATACTGACAAAAATTCTTTTTTCGGATTACCAATTCCAAAAAAACGGACCAGCTAAAAAGTATTGACGATTTACATCAATATATATATTTTTTTAATTATTATATGCTCACAAAGATTTCGACAGTTTCAGCATTCCGTATCATCAATATTTCAATTAACTCTGACTCATAATTTATAAATCTATCTATTTCCATTATTTAAGATGTAAACATCAAAGGGTTTCTTCTTCTCTACTTATTTATGTGTATATGTTGTGTAAATGCTGTGTTGACTGTTGCCATTAGAAGCTACCTACTTATAGATTGATTGTCTGATTTGAGTGGATACATTTCGTCAATGCACTTTGAGAGCACTTTTCAACAAACAAGAAGTTGTTTCTCATTCCATGCATTTAATAACTTCTTCTAAACTATATAATACAGGGTTCACCAAATGTGAGGTCGGAATTTGACTTGAATTTTTATATTTCAGTCTTTAAAATTGTTTGAAGTTGCAAAAGTAACTCATAATCATTAAAAAAAAAAAAACAAGTAGCGCGTCAAATGATAATAAAGATTAAAAAACCAAAAAGTTCATAACTGAGAACTGAAAACTTCTGAGAGGGTTCAAAAAATGCAAAGTTTTCTAAATTTCCATCAATTACTTGCCAGTTTATTTTAGAATTATTTAGAATTATTTTTTTAAATCAAAGTTGAGGTGTTAAAACATATAAATGTTCTAATTTTGACCTCATTTTCGGAATCCTGAACAAAGTGAAGTACCACATTTCAAAAGATGAGCTGTCTAGGATTAAAAATACATTAAAAACATCATAGTCCAGTGATATAACTTTAAACTGTTGATAATATATATTTCATGAACGACAAGAATGAATGAGCTCAAATTTGACAAACGACATCTACTCATAAATTTGAGCTTGTGAGCCACAAATCAACTAAATCTGAGAGACTCTGCTAAATTTTTGTCCCCGTGTTGGTTTGATATGAAATTACCCAAATTTATAAAAACAATAATGGATTGATCAACAGGTAATTTTTTCAGCTTACAAACAGTATACTTGTTTTGAAATTATGAAAAAAATTAAGGCTGCTAGACCATTTTTAGTTTAGTTGATCATAATTGTATTTTGATCATTGCTGCAACTTACGGCTTCAGGGGCAGTAGGAGTGCAACAGCTGGGCTTCAACAAGAAAGAAAGGCTTTTCTAGTAATTGTCCAATAACAAGGCCAGTTGGCAGCGACTAATCATCTCTTAGTGGATGAAAAGTTATTTGGCATCCATCTAATCATCAATCAACAGAATAACTTGTGTTGCGATAGTCCTTAATTGCATCAATCAACTTTATTTCTTTTATAATTAGTAATAGAATTGAAAGTTCCAAAGACCGACAAATCTTAAAACGACCAGTTCCGAGGACTGATATGACCAGTCTTAAGACTGGGCTGAATACGAGGGTCATTTGAAAAGTCCGAGAGATGGCACTACTGGTGCGCATGGAAGTTTTGTTTAGTTAGTAGCATCTGTTAGAATAACACAACCCAACTTTAAGGTACATAAGTTTCTTTCTTTCTATTTGGCAAGTGTTTGAATCGAGGAAGTGGAGTGATTTTCAAAATATGGACCAAAAGAATTTTGTGTATTGACTAAACATTACTTTATGAAAGACAAAACGTCATAGGAGACTAAAAAGAAGTTTGTTGAACATTAATGGGACTGTGCACCTTCAATTATAACAGTTTATATGTGGTTTCAAATTTTTTGGAGCTGCCATATGGGCACACGTGACGTAGAAGGTTTAGGACGCCATGTTGAGGTTACTACTCCAGAAATCAGTAATATAATCCATTTTATGGTGATTATGATTTTTTTTTTTCAAAAATTCCAGCCAGACAAAAGAGTTAAACTACATAAGATTGCTAGTGCCGAAAGAAGATACCAATCTTTTTGAAAGTTGGTATGTGTTTTCCTAAGATATGCTACTACCTACCTAACCTCATTAGTCCTCTCGGACTTTGCACGCACTTTCCAAACTACCCTCGTAAATAAGGACCTACACAACACTAAGCACAAATGTTATCTCTTGATGTAGTTGGCTGTCGAGAAGATGTTTAACTCCAGCAGGTCTCCAATCGTCAAAGTTCTTAGAAGAGGATTGTAACTACCATTACAGACGTTTTGAGGTCAGATATTGTAATAATTGTGTGGCCCAACCAGTTAGAACGTTTCTGAAAATGTGTTTTGGGCAATAACTGATTTTTTTTAACACAAGGAAGGTTTGTGCCGTTTTTAATTATTAACCTTATATAAATTAGATCAATTTAAAATTTCCATTGCGAATTTTTTGCACCCTGTATATATATTAGTAAATTATAGGTAAGTTGTAAAACATAAAAATATAACTGTTCAAAGAAAAAAGAAAAAGTTTATTATTGACAGTTAAGGAGTTTTATCATTGATATACTTTTATTTTATTTTAAAATATGTGTTTAGTTGTAAACACAATTATTATTACCTGATCCTCATGTTTATATCCAATAACAAGTTTATAGGTAAAAGTTTTATGACAGAATAAAAAAATGTTTGTACATATAATGCAATTGTTTGTAGAAAAATACATTCTAAATATACATTAGTGTTGGTTTTCGGTCTGAAAATCATAAACCGGTCTAAGACCGTTATGATTATTGAATGGGGCGAACTAACTTTGGCCAAGATCGATCCCAAGAGGTTCTTGGGCTTTATTACCTCTTTTAGAAGGTAATGCAGGGTTCTTTTGTATGAAAACAATAATTTTTATGCCCCTAAACACCACAGAGAAGTTGTTGGCGAGGCAATTAATCAATTTGGTGGTGTCCTCCTTGATCTTCTTCTCCCAGCAGGACAGAAACTCTCGACCCCTCTTTAAATTGTGCCCTTCACTTCCTGATATCCTGAAGAGGGTTTCTCAATCATTCTTTATCGTTGCCAACAGATAGGATGAAATCAATAGAATTAAAAGGAGTTCAACAGAGTGGAAATTTAAGTTTTGGGATGCAAAAAAGTCACACAGAGCTAAATCAGGTGAATATGGTTGTTGATCGATGATATCTATTGTATGTTTGGGTTTGAATACTCTTACAATTGTGGCTCTGTGCGCTGGCGCGTTATCATTGTTTAAAATCTCCGAGTTTTTGTCCAATAATACTGGAAGTTTTTGACAGATTTTCTCACGCAAACACCGAAGTATGTCCAAATAGTACTATTTATTGACCGTTTGTCCCTTTGGAACGAATTCGTGATGCACCAGACCCCAGATATCAATGAAAACAATGAACATCACCTTGACTTTTGAGACTTGATCTCACAGCCCTCATCCAACGCTTTGTACCACTCAAATTCATGGGTTTTAAACAGAATAGATTCACCAAAAGATTTTTCTTACATTTTTGAACGCGTCAACACATAAAATTTCGTTTGCAACACAAAATTTAAGCAAACTCTTTTTCAATAATTTTGTTCACTCTAAAAATAGTGGAGCACTAGTGAGGTAGACTGACATATCCAGCTGTTGTCAGAAAACTGGTCAACAAATCGCACCCAAACTTGGCATCATAATAAAAGACAATGCTGCCAATCTAGAAATAAATATATTTTTAAATCAATTGAGCATAGGAAATATAAAATTAAAAATTTCTGGAACTTTTTTTGACAGAATGTACATTTATGATACTTCAACATAAAATCAATCTAGTATAAAAAGCAATAAAGGAAGATAATTTTAATTCATAAATACATACAGACATATATGAACCAAATATTAGCTTATTATTCAAATTTGTAAGAGGACTTAAGATACCTAAAGATTTTAACTATAGTTTATTTTCTTTATTTGATTTAAAAGATTTACCCGATATAGTCCTTTAAAAAATATATATAAATAAGTACATTCCTCTTTTTTTTGTGACGATACATATTCTTTATTTTTAGAGTCTAATTTGCAGAACACCCCAATAGTTAATAATAATAATTTGTTAATATAAATTGAGGATTATTTGAGGAAGATTACAAATATAATCTACATTCAATTTTGACAAATATCATTTTAGCTTATATTAGTGTTAATGATATATATATATATCTAAATAGTTATTAAGATAAGCAAACTATCAAAAAGTGATAAATACAGCCTAATGTTTCATAAACGTATTTGAGTCAATTATAGACTTTTAGCTACACTTTATAATCTTTATTTGATTTATAGTGCGTATATTGGCGCGGAATCAGCATTTTTCAAATAATATCTGTAAATTTATGATTATTTTATTTTTATTATCAACTTTGGTTACTCTTTAAGTGCAATTTACGGTAGATCCAAAGGATTAATGACAATAATTTGTTCAAAGGTATTGACAATAATTCATCTTATAATATAAATGTGATCAAAGCTCAATTTTATTCTATCTTGTTTTTATGTTTATGGTCCACATATATATACTAATTAAATATCACGACTCTCTCACTAATCATCTCAAAAGTTATATTTATTTGGATGCCCACAATTACAAAAATACATATAGGTAGATTTAAATAAAGAAGTTGATTAGGGGAATGAAAGTAAATGAGTTAATGGTCTTATTGGCTCAAAAATACACATACAAACATACCAGTAGATACATGAAACTGTGTGGGACTCTAAATATAGTTTCTCTTCCATGAATATACGCTGATTTATATTGATTATAAGCATGTGGGATTGAATAATGATCCTCAAATGTTTTACGTGATGAAATGATTTGCAGTGCATAAGTTAACGAAATAGCAAAGTAGATTTGGGTTGTTGTTTTTTTCTACAAAAAAACAACAAAAACACTTAATATTAACAAAAAAATATCTAAAATAAATTTTCATTATTGCGAGGGCATATTTTAGAGGAGCAAGTGGTCCCCAACCTTTTTGGTCCCATGGGCCCATAACAGCATTTGTAAAGCAATAATATCAAAGCAAGCTGTTTTTTTTATATGAAACAAAGAAAAAACGCATAATAGGTTATTTTCTTCAATGAAAAACGCAAGAGGATTTTTTCAAGAGTCCAACACAATCATAAACTACTCAAAAACTGTCCCAAAAATTATCAATAATAATGATTTTTCTTTTAATTTTTACATCAAAATATAATATACAAGTTTTGTCAATTTGATTGTACGGTATTTGAACTTTAATTTGAATTAAATATATGATGAATCTCAGTTGGTGAGGTTCGTTCTTAACCAGCTAATTCATTTCTTCTTTTCGTTATTCTTGCAATGGGAAGACTCATATACTCTTCTGAAAAAATACTTTTCATGTCTGACGTTTCAGTATCTTTTATGATCAGTGTTACCAAATAACCGATTTTTATCAGGTTCAATTAACCTAAAAACCCTAGTTCCTATAAACTTTATCACTTCTTGGAAGCAATATAAATCATAGTAAACGGACACGTTTATCATACTGTTGCAATTTATTGTTTTTCAATTCCTGCTTCAACTAGAAAAATTTAAAAATTCTTCACGATACTTTTTTTTTTTTTGTGAAACTTGTTTCTTTATTCATTATGGACAATCTCAAATTTTACACAATAAATTTTAATGAAGTTGAATGGTACAATAAAACAATATTGATGTTAACACGAGAGTTTTACATAAGGGCATTCGGTATCATAAAATAACTTTTTTGCATGCCTTAGGCGACTCCTTGCAAATTGCTAGGCTATCACAGGTTGGGAATCAATGTTTTCAAACCATTGTTGTAAAGATTCATTTTGAAAAAGTATTGTATTTTTTCTCCTTGGCTTAAACTCATAAACTAGTTGTGATATATTTCAAGATGTATAAAATAATTATTAAATTATTACAAATTTAAGTAGTGAAGTTTTGAGTCTATACAGACTGTGTATCCATTTATACAATGTATAAACTTTTAAATTTAGTTAAAAGGGTAAGGGTTTGATTCAACAAAACAATAGATTTAGACGATTGGATATCCCTATAAAGTCTCTGGGAATGGATTTTATATATGTGGTGCGTCCATAAAAAATAGTCTCGAACAAAAATCAAGAAATGATTGATATCACATTTTTTTTTTTACTTCATATACCGAGTGGCTCATTAAAATCCAAACACATTGATTTTTAAACTTCAACAAGATATAATTTATTTATAGACAATATATGTTCAATAAAATTAAAACTGTAAATAAATGTGAGTCTAAGGACTCTTAATCATTAATCTAGCCACCGTTATTGGCAATGATGGCTTCCAAACGACACCGGAAAATCTGGCACGCGCTTTTCATGTAGTCCTTTGTCATGCCGTCCTAGTGCAGGCTCATAGTTGCTTTAAAGGCCTCAGTGTTAGGATGATGGACACTGCAGGCTTTTCACTCGACATGTTCCAAAAAGGTGTTGTCGACGTGGTTGGCATCAGGGCTGTAGGGTGCCAAAAGAGTGCTGCAACGGAGGAGATGGGTTTCTTTCAAATCTGGTATCAAAAGTGTATACCCAATGCCCTGGTTCCACGAATGGAAATATATCAATCTCGTTCAAGTGTGATTTTCATGACTTGTACGTTAGCTAGATAGCTCAGGTCTTTTGTGTCTTGTAACTAATGATTTATGCTTTAATGTATCGAAATATAAAGGAATTTATATCTCTCACCTTTCATAAATTATTGAATGAGTAAATGTTCAGATTTCAATGGACCACAAGAAGGCTTCCACTTTTTTTTAAGATCGTTCAAAACATTATTAAAAATAAAATTTATCTTTGCACCAGACTCTCTTCACCCTAAAACCGACCCTGTGCATCCTTTTTTGACAATATTCATTTAATCTTATAAACAATTAAGTAGGTATCTTTGAATCTTGAAGGATCGGCTTAGTCTCATATCTTTATATCTATGCAACTATATTTCAAAGTCCTTTTATAGATAATTGAAAAATAAATGATGGTCCCAAAAATGGAAAGTGCGGAAATATTTCAAATTTGTTTCTACTGCACTAACAACAACAACAACTGCATTACGTCATTACCTTGGTTGACTATAAGCAAACATTTGTTTATAAAGAGACATTTTGCTCTTTGGGCATAGGATAGATGCATGGTTATTTGCAAAAAGAAGCAGTGTGGTACATTTTATTTTAGTAGATCTTGCGAAATGAATGTACTACTCATCAACGTGAACAAATTTTTGTTCCTCCTGAGTCTCAATTAAGTGATAAATTGCATAAAGACATTTATTCAGGACACAATGACAGATATTATTTATGAATTTGACCTCCATTCCTCTAGTTATGGCCTTCAAACGTCCACGAAAGGTGGAGCACACTCTAGCAATGTAATCCCTTCTCATGATCTTACACTCCTTCTCCACAGAAGACTTTAGGTCGGTGACGCAGATAACTCCGTGTCCATGGTATACCACATGATGGTAGCTCGAAGCAAATCTAAATTTGGACAAGAGGTGTTGCAGACATCTTCTTCAAGACACTCAGAACTTAAAATTCCTGACCTGGGTGGAGGTCAGGTCTGGAGGAGAGCCACATGGAAGCATATCATAGGTTAGGGATATTATTAGTAGAGTTTTGGTTCTTCTTGGCTGTATGGACTTCTTGATGTTCTAAGCAGGCTTGATTTGGTGCCAACGGTCTCAACAGCCTTCTCGGCGTGGAGGAAAAGGCACTCACGTTACCTTTTTGTACTTGGTCCGACATTGTTATACTTATAAACATAGTAGGAAAACCAAATTTGCTTATTTATGTTTTAGCTGTCGTTGGTTTGCGTACTGACATCTTGTAATTAAAAATGGCGGGAATAATGTAAAAATTACCAAAATGCATTTGCAAGATATTGGGTCTCTACACTGTAAATATGCATATAAACTTACAATATCTGCAAAGTAAAAAACCAATAGCATAAATAAGCAACAGCTGATATAAAATCTTGCATAATGGCACTCTCAAGTAAGACTTCATCTTTCTATTTTCTTTGGACTAGACTGAACATGAAAAATAAGACGTTTTCAAATGGTGGATTGTCTTTTTCTACTCACAAAAAAACATTTGAACAACGTCATCATACAGATGTTTACTATTTGGAAACACAAAGGACGTCACTAACAGTTGATCCATGAAATTGGCCTGAACTAGAACTTTAAATGAGACCGACAAAGATATTGTTGTTTTATGTAGACTGCATTTTTCTTCTGAACCGATAAAGGTCTGAGTTTTTTTATGTCCTTGATCCCGAGTGTACTTATTTAAAGGACCATATTAGTTTGTTTTTGCAAGATAATAAATTATTTAAATCCTGACTGAAACGCAACATCACAACTAGCTACCAAAAATAAGGCAGTATTTACATATCTATCGAAGTACTTATTTATATAAAATACAACATATATATATATATATATATCCAGGTATATACTAAAGAAGTCAACTCAGGCCATTAAATCCTCCTTATTTGGCAGGAGAAAGAGCTTTAAAATATATATTATTTGATTTTTATGGAATGCAAACAAAAAACAATTTTAAAATAAAAACTGTGAAATATTTGTACCAAAATTATAGTTTATCAGTATTTATGCACATACTTTGATACGACTACTACAACTAAAATCCTCTCTTTTCATCACATTAGGTATGTGCCAAAATTTTACAAAATTTACAAATAGTTTCATATGCAATTGGCTCGTCGAAACAGAGGTAAGATTGAATGATTTTTTTTCATAATTGACTGTGAATTCAACGTTTGTACTTTTCAACAAATGATCATCAATTTATATTTACAAATTATACGTATTATCCCAATAGATGTGTTGTAAATTGTACTTCAAGTAACCAAAATTGATTGTTACAATAAGTAGAATGCAAAATTTGTAGGTTTTATGGTTGAAAATGGACATGTCAAGTTCAATATTTGAACTTTAAATCACATAAAGCTTTTAATTCATCCCAGTAATTTATCATTTGTTACTTTGTACCGTTCCCAGTTTACACTACAATGACTTGGAAAGTCTAGTTACAGACATATAAAAGTATAATTTCACTATGAAATAAAATAAAAGTTTATGAACAATTATATTATATTTTGGGAAATAGGAAAAATTTCCCTGAAGAACAATCACCCATTATTTAGTCAAATAAATTAAGATGGATAATCCATCAATATAGAAACACCGTTTAATTAGTGTTAAATTATACAGTATTGATTTTGCTTTTTTGTAAATTTAAAATATCCTAATGTACATTAACGTGCAATTCATTTATTATGTGGGGTGTACTACGTATTGGAATTTGCCTTCGCTGATGTATCGGATTCGGTTATTGGAATTGGCTCAATAATGTCAATTCATTTAATAAAAATACTTCCTAAATAATTTAGATTAGTAAGCAAGAAAATTTAATTATATTATTTTAAATAGTCAACCAATATAAATAAATAAGGGTCATAGTATAGACTAACCCAGAGATGTCCAACTTTTTAATAAAATGGGATGCATTACCACTTAAAAAATATCAATTTGGGCCACAAACCCTATCAAATTAAATTGCATTAAAAATAGCTTCACCAAACAAATCTATTGAATACATATTTATTTCAGATTTAGGCCAAATATAAATAGAGGTAATATAATTTTTCAAGGCTAAAGTGCCGCAGGACTATGTACTTTTTTAGGAGGGAGCTTGATTTTTTGGAATTTTTGGAAAAAATAAGATTTTGAGAGTCACAGAAAATACAAGATGACGTAAATTATTTTTTAATTCTTGTATGTATTATACACGTTTAGATGATAGTCTGTCAATTTTGCTAAGAAATAATACTTGGATTGAGATAAGTAGTTGAATGAACTTAGTTATTAAGCGGGCCACAATGCAACCCATGGGCTATGGGTCGGACACCCCTGGGCTAACCTAGGGGTAGGACCAGGGGTGTTGTTTTTAAAATATAATAAGTGCAATAATATACCTCCATCACAAAATTCATTGAAAATGAAAGTCTATTCAGTAGCGTGGGCAATGTATATGAGCCAACCAGGAATAAATAGCACAGAGAAGAATGGTATTGGAATCGGCTAAAATTTTGGTATCATTTCATCCCTATTTATAGGCTCATATTTTAGAAAAATTTGAGTAATTATTTATATAATATATGTTCCGGATTGTTATTATGCTGATTCCCACATATATGTAGAAATATCGTCAATTTATTTTTTACAAATTTTTCTTATTAATCCTTTAATTTAAGTAGCCAAAATTGATCACTGCCATAAAAGACTGATAAACTGATGTATTATATAGTTTGCAGGTGTTATATCAGGGCCAATAAAAGTGAAATCAAATCGAAGTCATTAGCCTAAGTCATTGGTATGTTGATTCAGCCCAAAAATTTGAATATAATGTCTATAACCAACTCAAATATGTATGTGAAATATTGTATACAATCGAGGGGATAAATATTTGATCCCTTGCCAATTTTTGTATGTTTGTCTATGGATTAAGATTTTTGATGGGATTGAGGTCTTAAGACTGCATAGGCCACTCTATGACCTATATGGGCTTCTTGTTTAGCTACTCCTTTGTTTCATTGACGCTAAGTTTTATATCCTTGTTCTGCTGGAAGACTCATGCTCAGTTCTTCTCCCATGAATGAAGGAGGTTGTCGTCATAGATTCCCAAAGTACATATTCTCTTTGATGGATTTAAGTTGTAGTGCACTCCTAGTAGAGAAACTCAGAGAAAATGTATTGTTTCAACCCCCATTTTGGAAGTTGAGGATTGTTTTCTTGGGGTCTTACTCAGTATTTTTCTTCCTCCAAACACTTTTTTTAAGTCATATACTACCTCTCACTGTTAAAATGAACCTTCCATAAAAATTATGGACTAATTTTTTATTTGTCAGTGGGAAAACTTACATATTTACCAAAGAATCAAATACTTATTAGTCTCCACTGTTAATGAGGGGAGTTGAAGAAGACTAAAACTAACTGACTAAAAGATGGCCGTAGTTGTTTTGAAAAAGTCAAATGTATTATAAAATACACAATCTGTAAAGCATATGTTTCAGGTTTGAAGGCAACTCGTTGGTTTGTATTTAATTGGCAGTCATCAATAGTGAACGTTGTGAGTTAATTTGTGAAAACGAAGAAAAATAGTTATTCTTATGTAATAGAATAGTTATATTTGAAAGACCTCAAGTCAACTTAGAAAATACATTGTAAATTAATGAATAATGATTTCCTTCTTTTCATTTTTTTTTTGTTTAAGATTGTTTTTACGTTGACCTTCCAAATGTAAAATGATATAACATGTTTTTATCAAAAGAAAATCCGTATCTACATCCATGATAATAAATACAGACATTATGGAAAATTATGGTGCATCCATATTGTACCATATATACATATGGTAGGTATGTAACTCAAAGAACAACATCCTCCTACTCTCATAGATCATGCGATTCACGTTCTTTGCATAGATGCCTAAATATGTACAAAGTATGTGCTTATGTATATACAACTGTCATGCACCTATAGCTTTATATCTCAATTAAAATTTGACTCTCAGATAGTCTCTTGTGTGAGTCATTTATTCATTTAGGAGTTAATTATTGGAGAAGCAATTCGGTCAATCAGGTCATAGTATGATAAGTAAAGTTATACAAAATATGACCTTAGACGAGTGCAATATTTTTTGTGGTTGGAAATCTGAAGAGTCTTTATCTTTATTTTTCCAAAGCTGTTATCATTAATACTTTATTCCTGAAGAGATAACATCTAAGTATAAAGTAATCACAGGTTCATGATAGGCAAAAATTAAGACTGGAGAGTTATAGAGTTGTTGTTTTTTTGTTTTGTTTCTGTGTACCGGTAGATCTAATTATTTATAACTATGCTTAAATACCATACGGATCAATTGGACCCATATTGACACTTTTGTATCTTCTCGCGCCTTCATTGCAAACTATGGATATAATAGTAAGATGTATCTTCCTACACAAAACATACTTCATAGTAAAGGTGACGTACATTAGGTTCTATCTTACATTCATTATTTTCTTACTTCTTATATTATTCATTCCTAGCTAGGAATGAATAAAATAAAAAGATATCTAGGACCGAAGGATTGATGTATCAATCCTTACGTCTGTTGAATGGCAAAAAGATCGGATCGATATTTTTAAAAAAAGACTGAAGATGAGGGAAGACTGATTAAGAAATCACCAACACCAATCACCGCCCGACCCAACATTACTTTTGTTTTATTTCCACGCCATAAAGAAGGACTTTTACCTCATACTGAAACAAAGCAACACAATGCTGTTAGTTCTGGGTAAATTACATTAAAAACAAGTAATTTTGGGGTAACACTAAAAAAGTTACCCAACTCCTACCCTAAACCTATTAAGATATGTAAAAAAACATTAGTAAAACCCCATGGATCTCTTCAATAATTAAGAAATTAGTAAATTGCTCTTGTGAAGATTTGTTTGCAGAAACGAATCAATTTAAATCACTCTTATATTAATTGATTTATTCATAAATCAATTAATATACTCGCAAAAATGCCGTATTAGAATATAAAAAGACAGATAGTAAGTGAAGTAGGAAATTGGAATCAAATGGGGTTGACAAGTTAGAAAGTTTTTTATCCTTACTTTTAACTTTGTATGACCAAAGACGTATATATTATTTATATACTTAGTAGTATACATGATTAAACTCTACCTAGAAAAAGAAGAAATAATAATGTCAAGACATAAACCGGATTATGAGACAAGGACATATTATGGCTGTATTTGAGTGAGCCATTCGTCATTTTTTGTTTCTTCATTTCTGCAAAGAAGATGAAGAAGAAAAAAGAACGCACGAAAAAGACACAAATTAATAAAATGTAAGAGGTATACTATTAATAGTACATCATAATTTTGAATTATTTGATTGTAAAGGGATGTCAAATACATAGGTAGGAAATATAGGTGGACCTCGGTCTGAGACCCTTATGATTTAAGAAATTCGATTGGATTCGGTTTTACCAAAAACTCGGTCTTATTATAAGCTTTGTCTAGACCATGGTCGCTAATCCGCGGCTCTGAGATGAAGCTTAGTGAATTATTGTTTTTTTAAACTCAAGTAAGGCTCTGATTCACGTCTCACATCGCCCAAGGGATAGTTAGAATGATAGCTAACATCATTTTTTGTTTACATTATAACATAATTAGAATTGAAGTACAACTTTTTAATAATCAATCTTTGACTTGCCTTTTGAATTAATTTTAAGAGTAAATCCTAAATTGAAAATAAAAAGAATAATTAAAACAGTGTTAGTTTCATTTTCGAAGTTTAACCGTATTTGTGGCATTTTTATTCTTGGTAACGGATCCAAATGGTTCCTTCAGTTCCTCACGTAATGTATAATTCAATGGATGAAATATACATGACGTCAATTGTGTTTCAAGTTGTGAACATTGCCCAATAATAATCTCATATGAAGCTAAATGACTTGCATAAACCATGTTCAGAAAAATCATTTCAGACCAAACTGAAAAAAATCGGCTTTGGATCGAGTATCAAAACTAGTAGAATCCTTTTATTTTCGATATTTTGATCCAGACACTAATTAAAATTGAACAAATATGATTTATACTACACACTTAACCTCATACGACTAAATAGTACTTTTTAAATTCAATTCATCTTTAGAATCGACCTGTTTATAATTTCAAATTATACGAATCCAGACTGAACTTCTCGAAAAGGCATAATTATATCTTTCCACGTGTTTTTGTACTATTTTAATACATAATTTATACAGATTAATTATCCTTAAAGCAAGGATCCTAAAACTGTTTTAGTTAAATAACACATTGCATATTTAATTTGCTATATTTTCAGATTATTGATATGTTTCTGATTAGTTTATTGGTAAATGCTTGCATATGGGCAAAATGAAACAACATTATCGAACTAATTTTAGTTATTCAATCCTTGAATGATCAATTTCTAGCTATATGAAGGTCATAGTGTAAAGACTCGGTCAAAGACTGTTTTTTACGTCAGTCTTAAGTAATTTTTATAAATCAATTTGGACTAACATTTCATTCCAAACTGCTATTTTATAGTATAGATCAAAATCTAATAGTATTCAAATCGGGAACCGATTTTAGGTCTGAATCTATGGACCTTTTTAGCCACTATTCTCATTTATGAGCTATACATACAAAACAAAATTATGAAAGTGATTTAAATTCACATACAGTTATTATGCCGATATTTACAATAGCATTTAAAAAAAATGACGCCATCAAGGTCAAAAATGACGTCATCGTTTATAGAATCGGCTTAAAAAGAATTATAAATAAGACGGATCTAGTCATATTTTTTTGAAAGACCGATTGAGACCAAATTTTTCTTTTAAGGACCCAACAAATTTGGCCCACTAAATACCAGACCAAAACCTAACACTCTATTCAACCCTTTCCACTTGGTCTTCTTATTATTTTTATTCAATATTTATAACATCTCCATTTTTTTCTCCTAAGCGTGTTTGTAAAAAATTTTCTATCAAGATTTAATTTAATTTATACCTACATACTATGTAGATAAGAGATACTTACCTCTAGGAAAACGCACCTTTGATTAATGATCCAAATTTTGAGCAGTAATATTGAATAGGTTATTCAAAAGGAGGTAGATAATTTAAATTAATATGTAACTAATGATTCCACAATTCACTCAGCATGTTTAGGAACAAGTTACAACCTACATTAATAGGCCAAATGTACTTATGTATGAACAAAAATATTTTTACAATCTTCGAGTAGTTGTTTATTTTGGTGATCATTAGCAAAAATGTATTGATTTTTTGCATTGTCTTTGTTTGATGGATTTTTTTTTATTTAGATTTATTGGAGCTAATGGATGGTAATCAATATTTTGGGGATATTTTATGATTCATTCAGGAATCTATTTTGACTTTTAGTTAGGGCGCGCATCCACTAGGGTCTCTCACTTACCCACAGATTTAGGGATCCTCTTAGTAAATAATAGATACTTTGAAATTAAAGTAGTTTTCTTCATACTTTAAGAAAAAAATATCCTATCTAATCTAGTCCAACGATTCAATTACAGTATTTCTATCATATTACCATCAACTAAAAGATAACACATCTTGAATATTCCTACTCTTAGTACAAAAAAATCTGTGGCCCTAATAAAAATCCTTAGTAGTATGACTAAGTTTAGAAAGAAAAAAAAACGTGACTTTTATGGACTAAAGAAAGGACAGCTCATAACCAATTTGTGATATGTTTAAATATTATATAGTAATATTTTTAAATCGATCCAGCATATTTGTAGCTGTCTTTATGGTGTACCACGGTGTCAGGATGGGAGTTCAGAGGGAGTCCAAATTTGTATTGCAAGTGGGGCATACATCCTTCTCCAATAAGCTCTAAACATCAAAGTTCAGGGGGTTGAGATCAGGGCTGGAGGAGGCCACATGGAAGCAGGTTCGAAGTCAGCCATAATGTTGCTATTTAAGTGTTGGTTCTTTTTGGCTGTAAATATCTTTCAATACCATTCCCATACTTAATTGAATTATATTGGCCAATTACAACTGCAAGACAAAATATTAAATATTATTTTTATACGACTATTTATTGTTAAATGAACTTTGTAATATTAAATATATAAATGCAGGATTACCCGGGACAAAAGTATAGCGGGATCTCCAAAGACAAGCTATTCTCCCAAATTTAGTATTCCATTACATAGCAGATGTAGAAAATGTACTTGGACCTCCCTTTCGGTATTATGTAGATTGTTTAGATTAACATGAATACTTAGAAGTTCAAACATTGTGTTCGTTTACACGCTGTTACATAGCTAACACAAAAATGTACAGTGTATTTGGTCGAGGTTTCTAATTCTTTTCTCTCAATCAGTGTTCTAAACGTTGATTGGTTGAATTTAAATGAGCCATTGTTTAGGTGGGATTCATTTTCAACAATTATTAAATAATATTTCTATATTTTGGATGAAGTGTCTGACTACGAAGGGATTTTGAGGTTTTTTTCTATTCTTTTTCGTATGAAAGGTTGCATGATATTATAAAAGTAACGAGGCGTGAATCATTATGTTATCTGTATTTTTTTCTCGCAGCCTTTCGTTGGTTGTTAGAAAATCATTGCCAACCGAAAAAATATTCATAGTTTCATAGTTAATAACTAGAGCTAATTAGAGTTTAACAATAGATAACTTTTACATACATATATTTACACTATTGACATATTTTTGCATGCATTAATGGCACATATTAAAAAAAAAAACGAAGAAGCTTCTGAGAGAATATAAATATTTAATAGTTTTTAATTAAAAAAATTAGGATTTTCTTTTGATTTGACATGATTTATAATTATTTTTTCAAATAAATTCTATTGTTTCTTTTTTTCTAATTTAAAATTTATTTTGCTGTGATATTACATATCACAAGCAACACAAATGGATGGGGGGAGTTTTTTTGCATACACACAGGGAATTTCCTTATTATAAAATGGTGTATTTTGCCAGTTTGTTTTTTAGGTATGGTCGAGCACTCTAACAGTTTTTCTATGAGCTAAACCAATCAATATACACAACAATGACGACATGGTTTATAATTAGTGATGAATTTCGTGGGTGTAATGGGCATGTTTAAAAAAAGGCCACTAAAAATAAACATGGTAACCCTGACAATTTGAAAAATGTTTTTGAGGATATGTACTACAAACAGTTGTGACAAAGGAGGATGGGGAGAAGGAAATAAATTGGGCATTGACAATAATGACTCCGTATTTGATCCCAAATTCCGCTTTGAGTTCAACAAGGACTGTCAATTATATTTGGTTACAAATCATCAAGGTTTCTCCCCGTCTTTTTCTAAAAAAATTCACACGATTTACATCACTATTTTTTAACAGTTCATGAATAAAAAAGCTGACGTGAAAATACATTTATATGCAAATGATGGAATTTACACCATGTTATAAATAGTTACATATTGTAGGGGTCAACTTATGCTCCTAAATGTACACCTATTATGTTAATAAGATTTCCAAGTGTAATTTGCATAGTGGATGTCTTTATTTCTCGTACATGTATATATGTATCTAAGTATGTACTGAATAATTAAATCATTTGTATGCATACATATCTATGTTACGTCTGTTTCGGATCATTCTAAAATAATGATATAGTTACATATACTGTTGTGTCAGTCTTTATTTATTCGGCCCCCCCATACCCCCCCCCCAAGTCTAGTCTTAGGGTCGGTCCTTTGGATTGTCAGAACTAGAACTAATTTAATAAAATAATTGATTGAAGTAATCAAGGACCGAACTTTATAAGTTTTTAGGACCGAACTGAATTGCACCAGAGAGTGAATGAGACCGGTCCAAGAGTAAATGGGACCAGATCAAGAGTGAACTGGACGGGATTACAAACTTCACTCCTAAATAATAACTGACACAATACTACCTACAGTCCTCATTTATTCCCTTTAGTCCACTCCTATGAACGGTCTTTAAGATCCTCGGTTCTCTGAAAGGCCAGTACTACAACTGATATAAATAAAGAAATAAGGCTGAGTGATGTCATTCAGGATCAAACTTTATGAGTCTTTAGGACTGATATGTTGGACTAAATTGGACGAGACTGAGAGTGAACTGAACCGGACATTGTGACCGGTGAAATGGAAAGGACTGTAGTCTTTATTCCTATATAAGGACTTACAAATCAATGTATACACAGTCATGTTAGATCTTATTTATTCGGTCCAGTCGAGTCTTAGGACCCGGTCCTTAAGACTGTCTTTACTTCCGACCCTCAGTACTAGAAACTTATTTAAATAAAAAGAAATAAAAATGAGTAAAAACCAAACTTTATCATTTTTAGGACTCATACGCAGGACTGAACTGGACCGGACATAGAGTGAACTGGTCGGGACAGCAGTCTTCACTCCGAAATAAGGACTAACATAAAAATACATACAGTTTTGTTTCAATCCTTATTTATTCGGTTCAGTGGAGTCCTAGGACCGGTCCTTCGGACTGTCAGTACTAGAACTGATTAAAAAAAAGACAAAATAATGTTGTTTTACGTCATCAAGGACCACATTATGGGATTCCAAGTCTTCAGTCCTAAATAAGAACTGACAACAACATCCAATGCATATGGATTTATGTTGTAGGGTTTATCTCTGGAGATACAGGATTTATCGAGATTTTACACCTACGGGAAATCTCGTATTTAATTATTTCAGGATATCAGCTTAAACTAATGATATACAGGGTATAGCAACATATATATATATATATATTGTCTTTGTTTAAATGTGTTAAATAAGGTTTGTTTACATAATTTATGAAAGTCAGATAGGTAACGGACCCCAATTTCTATGCGCTAAATAAACCGAACTTCAGTAATTTAATACCCAGTTATTTTTTCATTTTTTGTTTCTCTTTCAACAACAGTTTTTAGAAAGATAACATAAATACACAAAAAGATTAATTGTTTTATTATATAAATGTTATTATTAGTTGGTACTTCCGGAAATATATTTAAAATGCTCTGATTTTGGGGAAAACTTCTGTTTCAATTACACAATTTAGAAATACTTAATCAATTTGAACTCATTTTATGACACCTTATCTGACAGTGTCTATTTCAGCTCTTAAAAATAATTATTAATGGGTTATTTGTGCTCAAAGAATTCGCAAATTTCAAATAAGGAAAATTAATTTTTTTAAATTATTTTTTTATATTTATAAATATATATTAGAAATTGAAACAATAAACTGATTTTGATAATTCGTACGAATACAAACTCAGGAACTAACTTGCAATTATTTTAATTTAATACAATTATATATTAAATAATATTTTGCCAATATTTGTTTTTGATGTCAAACTCACGTGCTTCACTATATTAGACACGATAGCGACTGGTTGTATATCTAGTAATATAAGAAAGTAAGATGCTATTAAATTTTGGGAAGTCAAGGTAAAGGTCAATAAAAAATGTTAAAAACGGAATGTCGATTATAACTTCTGAACAAATTAAGTTACATAACTCATATTAAATTTTGAATGGTGAAGGTCACACAAAACCAATTGAGATACATGACTTAAATTTGTGTCGTATGTTGTTAATCTTTCGGGACAAGGGTTTAAGTTGGTTGTTAGCACTATACACAGTGTGCTACTTTATTTTTTTGTTGTAGTTCAGATCAGGTTACGGAATACTAAAAAGCTATGCAACTGGCTCAAAAAGAACCTGTGCATAATTTGTGATACTCACAAAAATGAAAAACATGAGAATTGAGAATATATGGGTATGTCTTTTAGAAAAAAAAAATTAAAAATCTATAACTGTTCAAAATATGTCAAATTTTATAAAAAATAATTACAAAATTTAAATTTTAAATATTAGTTTTTTTTCTTCAAAAATCCAGCTATTCACAAAAAAAAAAAATTTTAAGAATTTTATTTTCAAAAGAAACTACAGCTATTCACAAAAATTAACGGAAAATATTTTTTTTTTGGCTAAAAAAATCCATGGCTGTTTAAAAAGTTCAATTTTTTGCTTGAGTGAATAATTTGCCCGAACTATTTTTATTTTTATGTAAGTTTTTGTTATACATACAAAAAAAAAATTCTAGTTAAAGGAAAAATTCTTTAATTCAATAGGAGCTACAACCCCTTCATCCCACCCCCTGTGGACACCTCTGATGTAAGACTACTTTACATCGTGAAGGATTATTTCTTTTAATAATATATACAGGGAATAGCTAAGAAATCTGACTTTTTTTGCCATATATAATAATGAAATTGCACAATCCTTTTTCATAGTTAAATAAAAATTTGAGCCAAAACAACACCATGGAGTCAACAACAGAAGGTTTCAGGCCTATTATATTTTCAGAGGTGGTACGCAGGGACGCTGTTGTGAGGGTTTTTGGTGAACAACGATCTGCATATTAGCAATGCTCCGATATAAAAGATGAGAGGATTGACAAGAGAAGAGTGGCAGAGTTGATGAAGCCCTGCTGGATACCAAGAACCACGCTTGAGCACAGCTACGACTGTTTGCCCAAGTTTATTGGTATGTTAGAATCCCGACCTGACTCTGATTAATTACTGTGTTAGAGCAACGTTGAGTAAAAGGTTAATAGAGGTCCGTACACTCCAAGAAGTCTCTGATCGACTCCATAGAATGCAATAATTTAGATTGTGTTCTAGTTTCCAGAGCCTATGCGTTTTTAAGAACTCGAATTGACACCATTATTGAGGCAATGGAGGCTTCATTGTGTAAAATATATTCTCAATCTTTAGATCTGTTGCTCAATTTTAATATTTTAATTAATATTCAAAAAGGACAAGTTTATATTAATTTCAAGTAGATGGATCAAAAGCACGGGATTTCGTTGTTAAACCCCATATAAATAAAGTAACTAAAGTTATAACCCGGGATCTCACACAAAGACAATATCCCGGGAAATGAAAAACCCTTGGTTGTATTCTAAATACATAAGTAGAAAGAGAATCAAGAGGTCAAAATGCCTTTTATGATCCCTTAATGGTCATGGACATATTCGATACTGCTTTGTTAATTGGTGTGAAACATTGAAACATTTAATGTTTTAAATGACTGGGTGATAAAAATGGATGGGGGTAATTGAGATGTTCCTTCCATCCACACAATGATATTTGCTAGCCCTGAAAGTCCCACTTCAAACATAACTATTAAAGATTTTATTTTTTACCTATTTTTTTAAAGAAAAACATCATTAAAATACATGCAACAAGTTATTTCACCAGTTACTATCAATTTAAAAGGCCCTAGAAGGAGTTATTTAAATAAATTTGCACCACACACAAAAAAACAAGAATTTCAAAACTGACGAGTTTTAATCAATTTGCTTTTTGTTTTATTAAATATTTTTTATTTAAAGGCTTTACCGGAAATCCTAACGACATGCAAATAATGTTTTTCACTAGAAGAAAAGCAAATCAATACAAAAAAATTTACATAGTTGATTATGCAATATACATAAACGATAGGCTAATCATCATAACTTAAAAAAACCTTGTATTTTGATGCTGCTTAAAGTGATTTATCAAATTGTCCTGCATAAAAATAAGGACTGATTGTGAACTAGACAACCAATTCAGTAGATAGGTATAACTGACACATGGAAATATATCGACGTCATTATGTTTTTCCTTGTTGACCACTTGAACAATATTTTTTTAAATTATTGATGAAAAAACATCATAATTTAAAGTATAGTCATGAGTGTTCATGCTCATTGGAAATAAACACACTTAATTACATCGATTTAAAATATTTTCAATTTTAATTTTTTGTTCTTACTATTTTTACATAGTGAAGGTTTCACTCAAGTATTCAATTTCTTATCAATACTGATTAAGATTAATTAATGTGTACTTAATTTAGAAAATATTGTGCTTTAAGAATGTTTTTGCGTCCTTAAAGTTTTGAAGGGGAATGGATATCAAAATTAAGGGATTTTCTTATAGTTTTTTGGAAAGCCTTTTTACAAATATTTAATCATTAATCTATATTTTAAAAGCTCTGTATATTCTAATTATATGCCAATATTGAGATGTTTGTAGGTTATATCGTATATATGTGCTCCATCAACATAAAAACAATATTGAACCAAGATCAAGAAGTAAGGAGAATATCCAATTAAATTATAGCCTACTTCATATAAAAATCTACCCCAAAATTTAAGTTAATTATAGGCTTATTATTCAAATAATTGGGATGAATTAATATAGGAAATATGTTTTAGCATCAGTTTATAACTTTGATTTGATTTAGAATGCTTTATTTGGGTCCTATACGTGCTTTTAAATACGTAGAATCATTTTTGATATTATATCAATCAACTTTGTTTACTTTAAAAGTGCAATTTACAACGTCCCCAAGGGTTTATAAGTTTAATATGTTGATATAAATTAAGAATAATTTGTCTAAGACTACGGAATCCACACTAAATTTTAGGAAAAATTATTCTAGTTTTATTTTATGGTGACGTACTACATCAAATATTTTTCAAATATGTAGATAAAGTATTATGTAAACATAACATTGCGCATATTCTTTCGTAGTTTTTCTTATTTTTCTTCTTTTTCTTTAAACGTCTCATTTAGCTCATAAATTAATTTAAATAGCTTGTTAATTGTTCCTCATAAATTAAATGGATTGAATTAAGAAATCACTCGTACAAACGAGTTTTTGTTTTTTTTTCCTCCTCTCCTTTTTTGTCCATTGCTGCTAAGGTAAAGCTTCGAGGTATTATTTGTTTACCTTAACAAATAGCTCCCAATTAAAATAACGATAATATGGTATAATATCCTACAAAGGGAGGCTTCTTCATTGTTCAAATGATCCTCGGTGGGTAAGTCTCTAGTTCCTATGCATCATGTTTTATGTGATATGTACATTGTATGTATGTACTAGTGTTGAGACACGGGTCGAACTTCTTTACCCGTTAGGAATTATCTTTCTAAACAGCTTTGGACAAGAAAAAAATCAGTGCTGATCACGATTTCAGACCATATAGAGAATTTTTTTATTATTTATCCATTATAACACGCAAAGTATTGTCTTCCATTGCAGGATCCTGGGTATAACAGAAAACAGGTTTATTAACTACTAGTTTAGTTTGTTTTAGTCAATGTATACACCCTCAGAATGAAAGGTGAGCTTCAGGCGGAGGCTGATGCTGCTGCAGACATTCTGGGTGTACTCGGCACTAATGGATACCCATTCTTTTCGGACATAGGTCCTCAGGGCGCAGATGATGTTGTGGTGTCTCCTGTAGGCCCTGGACTTCACTTGAGTCCACATAGGATATACCAAGGGGATGAGGTTTAAACTCTGCGGTGACCAGAAGTCCTTTGCCCAGAAGTACATATTGACCAAGAGCCACTCTTTGGTTTTCTTTGCTGTGCGGGCATCTTATCCATCTTGTCGGCACAAAAAAGAATAATTGCCCAAAGATTGATTTGATCCATGGGAGGCTTTGGTGTCCAGAATTTTGACGTATTTATCTCCCTTCAGCATCTATCTAAAAGGGAACCACACGGGTGCATGGCCTTCCTAATGTATACAACCTGGCCTAATATCATCCCTGAAGCAGAGTATTTGGCGGTGGAGACATTTGGGCGCTCCTCTGCTACGTCTCCAAATGGTATTACTCGATCATTCTGCTTGTCGACAACAGAGCTAATAGTGAAGGTCATCTCATCAGAAAGGATCACAGTGAGTCCAAAGGTTCCGTTGAGGTGGTTCAGGATCTTTTTTACATGCTCCAAACGTACTTTTCTTTGCTGTTCTGTCAACAAATTCCGCAGAGTACGCTACAAAGACTTTCATCATATCCTTTTGGGATCCCTGGGCACCGCCTATAGGGACCTATTTATCTTTCTAACCATGTCTGCAATTGAGAAATTCGATTTTTTCTTGAAGGACAACTTCAGGTGGTTGACGTACACTACAAATTTTCTGCCTGCTCCTGGAGAGTGTCTGAGATCTTTCCCACCCTCCAATCACATGGTTACATTGTTAATCGTCTTCTTTGATGGCCAGTCTGTCCTAGATGACCTTTTGAGACAATTCCATTTGCAGCAGGGCTGCAATCTCAATCCTCAAATTGTACTGTCTGCTCATATTGGCAACTATGATAATGTTTTTCTTTTCAATCGACAGCTAATTATGTACTCTACAACATTGCTCATCCGAACATTCTAATAAAAGGATATTAAACTACCATAATTTGCATAGTAGAGATGAGTAAATAATAACAGCTGTGGGTCTTAATCTATCCACCCATTTGTTCCCCACTCGTTATATATGGTTGTTACAAATATGATTTGTGTAACTAATTAACTTCATAGGACGTCAATGTAGTTCCATATTCACAGTTTTGAAACACAACTAACGTCATGTACAGTTCATCGATAGAGTCCGTCGATACCAAATTTTCAATGATACAGACTGATTTTTCTTTGAGACCGCTCCAGGTCAAATTTCTTGAAAGAACCGAATTTGTTCGGTCCACTAAAAATCACAACTGTCTAGGATTTTCAGACCGAAACCAAACACTAATATGGATCTACCTATTTATATAATAACAGTATTGATATTCATTCTTTCAAATTAAACATTTAAATGCCTGTCTATTTATTTATTCACCTGGCTATATTCTATTTATATAATGATATGTATTGTCCAAAATTCATAAATACGCACACCTCAACACCAAGGATCAAATAAGGGGGATTCATTTGAAATTTAATTTTTGGAATTTTTTTCAACTATTTTCCAATTAAAATTTAGTTTTGGAATTTTTTATCATAACAATCCAAAAAAACAAGACCTTCTTCTACAAATATATATATATATAATACTGCAGACGTCCCTGCTATAGATTAATTGTCATTGACGTCATGTGTATGTTTTAAAATAATAAACATTGGAGCAACACCACCATATGAAGTTAAATTTGTTAAATAAGGGATATTTGTATACAAATCTTGAATCAGAAATAATGAAGGAAATCGTTCCATAGATTCAGAAAAAAAAACATAACAAATATCGGTCCACTATTTCAAAACGATTAAATTTCGGTCATAATAACGGTCCTTACCGAAATCTCCTTTACAATCGGTCTAGAAAAAAAATCCCTTATGAAAAAATCGAAGAAATATCTCGGCCTTGAACCGAGTCTCCACACCAATAGATTCCTCTCAAATGGGAAGTGTGCGTCATTTGAAAAGTAACCGATCCCTAGATTCCTTTCATACATATAAACCTCTTTTATTTTTTGTATTCTTTTAGCGAATTCATTTTTGTATTGTTATTAAGAATAAATGAACCATAAAATACAAAGTACGTTTGTATTAAATAAGGAGTACAGTAATAGACCTACGAGGCAAAAATCATTATTTTGCAAATTCCTTATATGTATGAATGTACATCGTACAGCTAAAAGAAAGATGTTGGGATTCAACTTATATCTTTTGTATATGGTATAAGATGGGTACAAAATATGTACAAAATAGGATATTAAGAAGTTTGAAGGAATTTATTCAATTTTATCAAATTATAATTCGTTAAAAGTGTCTTTCTTTTCCTTAACTATCCTCCAGTGTATTTTTATGAAAACTTTAATTCAATTGCACTAACTTTTTATTTTCTCCATATATATATATATTTCTCTTTTTTTGCAAAATGCATCTCTTATCTAAAGTATAAAAGTCAACTTTTATAATTCTATTTATCAATTAAGTAAGATAAGGATTCATAAAATGACTCCTTATGATATATTTTTTAAAATATCTTCAAAAATTGCACGCCAGGATAAGTTATAAAAAACATGACCGTAGACGCGCACTGTACTGTTTTTGAATGAAAAATTTTTTTAATTTTTTTTCTTTACTTTTCAAAAGCTGGTTTCATTATTTTTTTAATCTTGAAGAGAGAACATCCAAGTATAAAACAGTCTCCTGTCCCTGAAAGACATAGATACACCTAGTTCTGAGTGTAAGTCAAATAATAGGTCATAATAACATATAAGCAAAAATTCTGGCTTCATCAGTATTGAATTCGTCTTTTCTTTGACAAGCCAAAATCTAAGCCTTCTCTCTTGCAAGGTCTTTCGGGAATTGGTGGCATGAAACGCCTCTCAAGTATTTACAAATAGCCACAGCACGGTCTCTTTTAGTTATATTTACCTAATTAAATTAAATATATGAAAAATCAAAAATATTATAAGATCTTATTTATAAGCATGTGTTACGTCTATATCTTAATCAATTTATAAGATTTAATAACTTACTTTTATTGGAGTTATATTTAGTAAAATATCGCTTAAGAAATTTAAGAGTAGCCTCACATTTTTACTTTTTAAATTAATGTAGTTTAATAACCAAGACCTGTTGCAATGACGTTACCAGAAATTGAAAGAGAGATATTTATTTAATAAATCTTCTGTAGATGCCCAGAATTGGCGATTGGAAACGACTGGGGTCCACACCTACACACATTGAGTTTGATTGAATAACTTTTACCCAGGGCGTTGTCCATTGATCTACGTCGTACCATTACATCAATTTTCAATTTCTTTTATTGTAGGAAATGGCATGTTATATTTTTGACAACAATAATTCTAGCTCTTGACAGAAGTAAATTAGTTTTTTATATAGACATAAATATATGCCTATATTTTCCACAAGTCTATCAAATATCCTTTAAAAAATTTTATATAGATAAATGTATCAAATTATAAGATAAAAACATGTTTATCAATAATTACATTAACCGTGAATGTTTAGATGAACTAATAACCACGAAGTTTTAACAAAAATAGATAGATATCTACTACCCATCTAATTATACACCAATCAGAAACCGTAACTAAATCAATGATCACGAAATTAATCAGTCCCGAGGGGAGAGGGAGCCGGGATTGTTTCACGATCTACCTTATACCGTCACACATAGGAGCTGTATATTATTCGTGACCTTAGAACATTCTTACTCATCTTTTATGGATGTAACCATCTATAAGACAACCTCTTCTTTGTAGTTACAGACTTCTGTAATGCTTTTCTTTAAAGACACATTGTGTCATTCCATGGGCCTATTCATAAATGAAACGAACAATTTATGACTTTCAAGCAATGTAAATAATAATACATCGTTGAACACAAGTCTCTTTAAGTTTTCTCTTCTCCTTGAAGTAGGAAACAAAAGCGTAAAGTACAAATGTGGCCTGTCAACACCAAAGCAAGCTATTTGTACTTTTCTCAAAAGTGATTGTGGATTATATATTTTGTATTCGTCGACGAATTATCGTCAATGTAAAAGAATAAAAAGTAGATAGATTTTATGTATTCAAAGCAGCTACATCCGGGGCAATGGAAGTCTCTTAATGGAATGTCTTAAGTATCTTAAGGCAGTACACAAATATGAATAATAAGCCTATAGTTGACTCAAATATATGAAAAAATAAATTGATATATTTTTCGATTCTTGATTTTTATTCAATAATTTTTGCATGTTGACCCAGCACAAATATGCCCATCTTCTGCAGATTGTGCTCCAAAATTTATTATTAATTATGTAACAAAAAAACAAAGTCAGATTACAAATGGGTAATTATTTTTTCTCGTATAAAATCTGGTTTTTAAGAGTTTTCGATTTGATGTTTCTTAGGGTTTTTTTTTATAAAAAAAGAATAACAATGCTTCGTTTTTGCAATTACTTTTTAGGTTCCAGGACATCATTTAAAGTGAAGCCAAAAACTAGATTTGATACTAAAAAACATATATCTCATATATTTGTAATCAAAGGGTTCTCAAATACAAGAAAAATTATGTATGGACCTTTGAAAAAAGAATTTTTTATGAAATATAATTTTGTTGACTTGAGTAATAATCATCAAAAAGTTCATTCTTAGACGGTCACTCTTTTAACTTTTTGCAAGAACTTGTTACCTAAATAAAACGATTGCGGTGTAAGACTGATTTTTTTTCCTCCGGTTTGCTCGTAAGTTATTTTATCGACCGATTTGGATAAACATTTTGTCATCACAAATCACAGACCATGGGTCAAAACTTATAGGTGTTCAAATCGTGGACCAATTTTTTTCGTTTGAAATATATAAGGCATTTTTTTTTTTGGTTTCTATCAATTGACAAATTTTTTCCCTTATCTTGATTTATAAGTTCCACAAAAATGAAATTTGGACCTCATTTAACTTAATTATTGTGGCAATGTTTACAATTTTGAAACATAACTGAGATCATCATTAATTCACATATAGAATCGGTCTGTACATATATTTTAATGGAGTCCTCTTTTTTGTATGACCAATCCAGACTTCTTTTTTTTTAAACTGCTCCACACCAAATTTTTTATAGGACAGAATTAGTTTGATCCACTATATAAAATCATAATGTTCTCAGAACAGTTTAGATTTTGGGACCGAAACACAAGACTACTTAATATATATATTTTTTTTTGCTAGAAATAATTTGTAAAGCTTGAATAAAAGTTGAAACAAAAGCTTTTATACAAAAAAGTTAAAAATATATTTTGACATCTAAAAGATGAATTGAGACAAAGTAGTTTTTTTTCACTATTGCGGAAATTATAGGCAATAAAAAAAATACATACAAAATAAAGGAAATAAGTCAAGGATTCAATCTTATCCATTCAAATTTAAATTAAATAATATTATACTCTTAATTTGCAATAAGAGCAGACAAAGAAAAAACTCTTTTATGTATATACATATCATATAGGTATTTGTATGCCTTGCACTGCATTCATCTTCAATCATAGGCCTTGAATAGGCAAATACTAGTACTGACACTCGGTCTGAAATCTACTTTTCTTTTGTTCCTGTGTCTTAAGTGAGTTTTTATAGAACGATTTGAACCGATAGTCACGTCTAGGTCGCGGTTTCAGTCATTTGAAAAGATTTGTTTGGGGCTTACCAAGGTCCAGTCCACAAAATAAAGTTTTTAAGCAATACTGTACTTATTTTATTTGAATTCAAATAGTTTCGTCTCCACACAAAAGAAGAAATCCGCTTCATCTGAGCTGGTTAAGAATATTAATGTATGTAATAAAAGTCATATTATTGCAGACGGAAAAGTAAACGCAGTTGACGTAAAAAGATACACTCCTCGTTTTAACTCCTACAATTAGCTTATACAAGTTGTCATTTTTGCATATTGAGCAAATTATTTAACGCGTAAACCGAGTTTTAGGATTATTTCAGTCTAGAAACAATTTTCAAAGATATTTTTGTAGTTTAAACGCCGGCATTGTGTTGATGCAAGCCACAAACCAATCAATATGTTTCATTTTCTTCAGGAAACGTATCCTTGTGGATGGGTCCAAAACAGTATTAAATAGCTGTTCACATATTAACCCCATCGTTTAAACTTTATATGTTTTTATTTTAACGATATTCATAATTGAGAAACACATATGATGTTATCGACAATTCATTCATAAAATCACTTTTGACCGAATTTTAAGTGATACCGATTTAGACTAACTTTTTTCTATGTGCCCCATCCAAACTGAACTTATCCAAAAGACGGAATTAGTTCGGTCAGACAATAATTATAACGCTATCAGACCGGTCAAGGATTGATTTTCTAACTGATTCCCAACATATTGGGTTGATCTTATTTAGTGGTAGACATTATATTATTTTAATTTTCCAAGAGTAAAATTCAAGAATGAGAGGACATTTATTTTACAAAGTAATCTAACCATTGTCCTTGGAACAATTTTTATCCAAAGCTTTAATAAATACCTCTATACGAGGTCTAAATCCATTGTAGACGTTGACTATGTCGACAGACTCGAAATTGATCCACTCCTTCTTGATGGACGCCTCTAAAGATTGCACATTCATGTGAAGAGTAACACACATCCTCTCGTCCAGATGCTCCTAAAAAGAGTTATCCAAACGGGGTTGCGTCTGGAGAGGAGGGCGTTCACATGTTGAGGTAGTAAAAGTCTGGAAAGTTGACTATCAAGAAGGCCTGAGTCGTAGCGGCTTGACGACATAGAGCACCGACTTGAGTGAGAGCAAAGTTGTCCCTGAACATTTCTCTGGCCCAAGGTAGAACTTTCTTCTCCAAAAGTTCGATGTAAGTATCTGAATTGAGCTGCTCCTATCCCTCCACAAAAAAAGGAGGGCAGATTTGGCCTGTGCTGGCCACTGGATTTTTTTTTCTGAAGACAAATCTCAATAAAGCTGAAACATTGTATGGATATTCGGCTGTGATGTTTTCTGATTACAGTGGCATCAACGATGAAACTTTCTAAGCCGAACCTTCTTTGAAGAAGCGAATTAGTTCGGTCCAAAAATAACTAAAAGGCTAAATGCTTGGTCTAGGATTGTAATAGTGGGTAAAATTCTATTTAAATACTTTATTTATTCTATCTAAAAAACAAAATATATATACAAAAATATAACTATCTCTTTACGTTTTACTTTTATTTAATTTTTGCAACAAAAAACTTTTTAATCCAAAATCAGATTCTTCATTTTTTTTCCCCGCTTCTTTTTGCACTATACTTTGCCTTTGAAGCCATGTAAATAGGATATTATAATTAAGTTTGCATATAAAAAGAGTCTACTCAGTAAGAACCAAAGGATTAAATCATTTTACACAATCAACTTACAAACTTTTTCCGCTCGGAGTGGCGTCATATTTTATCAAATGAATTTATATCACTTATTTCTTCTGTTACCTACCTTGTTACATATTTGTCTCATAAATAACAAACGCCATAGTTAATTTATTTGTTTATTTATTCAAATGTTGTGTAGATAACTATGCAAATGTGCCTCTTGCATACATAGTATGCAAAAATTATAATGCTCAATCAAATCAGAGAATAAATCCGTTCATAATGAAAACGTATCTACTCATAGAAATGGGAGCCAAGCGTCCACTGTGTTTGTGAATATAAATTTTAATTAGCTAGGTTTGCAATAATATAAAAATAAAAGAGAGAACCTGGCGTATATTAATCACTAATTGCAGAAAAGTACTTTTTATATATTTTTTTGATCCCTAAAATAAAAATTGTATGGGATTGAAGCTTCGGAATTGGAAAAACCAATCCCTGACCTATATGTGCTTCCTTTTTCAGCTGTTTTGGCTTTATTTTTTTAGTCATTGATGTCCTGGAAAATGGATGAGTTGTAAAAAAGATCAGACCAATAAATAAAAAATACAAAAATGGGGCAAGACTAATTTAACACTACTTAAGATTAGTGTTATTTCAGTCCCTAATTAATAAATCCAATCCAGTCTTAGGACCGGTCTATCAGTCCTTAAGACTTTCATTCCTTCGGACTGTCAGTACTAGAACTGATTAAAAACAGATAAAGATTTTTTATGGGATTGTATATTAGAGACTGGAAAAATGTAATAAATGACCCTCATGTGCTTCTTCTTAGCTCCCTCCTTGTTACTTTGGAATAATTTTTTGTTCATAGACTTACTGGAACAAGGGACATTTTCACAAGTTTCTAGCCTAAGATTTTTAATGCACATGGTCCCATCCACCCTCTCTTCGATATGACAAAATCCACTCCCATGTTTGACGGTGGGACGGTGTTTTTGGGCTTATACTCCCCATTTTTCTTCCTCCAAACACTTTTTGGTTTGATTCTTGTAATGTATCTCTTTCGACTGTTACTAAATCTCAAATAAATAAATATTTACATGCAGAAAAATTTCAAAAAGGTTGGATTTTTTAAAATCATAATTTACGGGTTGTAAATTCTAAGCAGTTACAACATTTAAGTACATTTTGGTGAGCTTATAAAAGAAGGAGATTAGCAGTAAGGTTTGTTAGATAATTAAAGGGGTAAATTCTTGTTGAACTTGGAGCAGAATTGAGGATTGATATCCTAGTAAAAACTGCCTATAACTTCTTTGCTAGATACGGAAAGATATTTACGATTGTTACCTCCCTCTCATAGAAGATTATAGCTAATCTAATACCGGGTGGGGTGAAAATCTTTACAAATTCAATGCTGAACTTTCTTAAGAAGTATTTCAGCAAGAAGTCGTGATATAAAAGTTATAAAATAAAAATAACTACTATAATGTCATGGCTATCCTAATCATCGATGTAGCCCCCTTCACAGCAATGATGGCGTCCAGGCTGTTGTTGATATGTGCGTGACAGACGGTGGAGGCCTTGGACTCAGCATACAACCAAACAGGGAAGTCCAATTGAGTGGCATCTGCTGAGAAGGGGGCCACATTTTCTTTGGACAGAAAGGCAAATTGTCTTCTAACCACTTCTGGACCTGCTAGAACATTACGTTCATAACTGGGAAGTTGGTCTAACCCATGGTAACATGGCATTTTCTCGGCTTCTAAGACATTTAGTTAGTTTTTTGTATTTGACCGGAACAGTTTCCCCACATTCACAAAAACGATGTATAAAGATTTTTTCGCCGCACCCGGTACAACGACATGATAGCTAATATCCTCTTCTCCCAAACAAAGTTATACACCAAGTAGCGAACCGAGGACCATGTGAATGATGATCAATATTTGTATATAGAAGTGTTTTTTTTGTCCACTAGGAGCGTTGAATATGACTCCCTAACCAACTATAAAGCTTCTATGAAGTCACCCTTTTAAATTAATTTACAGGGTTAGTTCTCTAAAATGAGGAAAAAGTTGCACTCGGCATTAGCGAAAATTATATATGTAGTGACGTCATCTGTGGTACTTTGTTTTACTGCTTTACTGCCAAATATTCTTCAAATGGTCAGGGTTTTATGTCCATTTTTTAAGCAGATTGTCTGTACATAACGGCAGTTATTAGAGTCTACAGCTCTACTTTTCTAATGTGCCTTATTTCATTTATGCAAAATAGGATACAATTAGTCCCTTCTCCTGGTTTCAGCCCCCCTCCCGACACACATGGAAAAGAAATGCTTTTCCATTATCTGAAAAGTTTAAATGAATTGAGCTAAGATAATATGTTCTATTCATTTATATATAATATAAACACGATAGTGGATATTCCATTCACACATTTTATTGCGAAAAAAGAGAGTAGAAATTAATAAATCCTGAGCTAAAATAAATTGCCCTTGTATGTTATGGATGCCTAGTGCAAAAGGATGATTAGCTTTTAATAATTATTATCATCAGTATCGAGAGTCTAACTACAAATTGTAGTCAATTAACTGCAAATATGTAAGTCTATTTCGTCATACCATTTACAGCCTCTTGCTGCTGCATTAATACCCATTAAATCCTAGTCCAATAAGCAACTTCATGCATCTAGTACCTTTGAATGATGACTTAAAACACCTTTCCTCATAGAGTGGTATGATCAATTGTTAAAAATATCACCTTATTGCAGGTATTTGGGATACATTTTATGTTACATTAGGAAGAGAGGTTATCTCGTCTTTTTCGAGATATTCGGACAATTAGCACTTTGGAGGATCATTAAAACTAAAAATGGAAAGTCTCATTGTGTGGAGGAGGTTGTAAGTTAGTTTCTTATGAATATTCTGGGGGGTAGGGTGGCTCGGAGTCGATCAGTGGATTGAGCGGGTGGAGATTATTTACCATTAAGTAAAGGGCGATTTTTTTATTTTTTTTTTGTATCTACTATGAACCATTATAGTATAGTTATAGGATGAGCGTAATAGATATCAAGGAGAGGAACTTCTACTCAGTGATCCATAGAAATATGAAAACTTAATTCATATTAAATTAAATTTCCATATATTAAAACATAAGCAATTAGTTACAAAACAAAACAAAACTGATCTCTCAAGCTTACGTACAATTCAAGAAAATGACACTTGAACGTGTATCGACTAATATCCATTCGCGCACTCCAAGCAGTTTTCCGTCTCCAGGACCACCATCTATACCGTCAACAAGTCTAAAACATTAGATTGGAAGAAGGACTTGGTTAGAAAGACCAAACTGGACCCGGAGAAGTTTAAGAAAACAGCCTAGAACAATCTCCTCAATTCCATGAGACGCATTCAAGAGATTTCTGGGCCTCACACCGGACTGTCCAGAGAACTATCAATGAAGTGTGCGGAAAGGGCTTTGTGAAGGGGAAGAGGCAACTTTTGACACCAGCAATGGAAGAAACCCATCTCATCTGTTGCATGAATCTTTTGAGTTATTTTCAACTCTATTTTTTCTACACTATTTGCCCCCCTACAGCCCTGTTGCCAACACCTTCGACTAAATCTTTTAGGTGCATGTCTAGAGAAAACCTGAAGTGTCTGTCATCCAAACACCGAGGCCCCCAATGCCACTGTCAAGCTGCACTAGGACGCCATGACAGAGGATTACATCTGTATAGAGTGTCAGGCCTTCGACCGCCGCCTGGAATCCATCATTGGCGTTAAGGGCAGGTACATTAATGATTATGATAGCTCAGTCACATATCTATTTATAGTATTGAATTTGCTGAATTTCTATTGTTGGCAAGATTAAATTATATATTGTTGAAGTTTAAAATTCAAAGTGTTTATAATGGACCACACGGTACGTCATCAAAACCATTAATTCCGAAATAACAACATACTATTAATATACATTAATCAAATAATACGGTACAAACTCCTTTTTTAATGGTTATAAAATTTGAATTTCAACTCTCCGGCCTCACTGTCTTCAATTTCGATTTAAAAAAAGAAAGTATGACGTGCAGACAAACTTATAAAATGAAATGAATGTCAGGTACGTGGATTGAAAAAGAAAGAATTTGATGCAACTAGATATGTATATGATTGAGCAAAGATAACGGCTGCTGCATAGGGTATAATACGGCATCATACTTTTTTGCTTTTTCTTACATTAACAGGTTAATGTCTTAATTCATATAATAATTGGAAGTCTACCTAGGGAAATGCTATGATTGATATTTAACTCTGACAGATGTATAGCCTAATATAAAGTTAATCTATTAAATTTTCTCTGTAGCTAACGTTGAAATAACAATTCTCCTTTACAGTCAGAGATGAAATAAAATAGAGTTGCTAGTGTTGGATTGGTCATAGGACTGATTTTTTACCGGTCCGATCTTTTTTACCATTCATTTTACTTTCAGTCCTATGGTCCAAGATATCTTTTTATTTTCTGCACTTCTAGCTAGGATTGAATAATATGAAAACGAATAAAATAGTGAATGATATCTACAACGTATAAAAATATATTCTAGGCCCAAATTTTCTTCTTTACACTTTAGGTATATTGTCTCTTTCAAAGGGATTATGAATTAAAATGAAACTTCTTTAGCTACTCAAATGACGTAGTGACTACAAAAAGTCATTTCAGATGTTGTAGTTCCCATAAAAGACCGATAAGGACCAGTCCTAGGACGCACTCATTTTTTTAGGGGCGGACTTATGGAACTGCAGTCTTTTTAGAACGATCCAACCCCACTAACAATAAAACATCTATCGATGAGTTTAATTATCTAGTTCTGGGACTGAGCTTTTAAGTTTAAGCAAATTATTGTATAAGAAAAATATTAAACTCATAGCACCTTCCTTAGCCAACTCTCGACATTTTCGAATCGCAATAAAGACTCCTTAAACTATTCTCATCTTAAGATAGTACTCCACTTTTATTTTTAGACTTTTGTCATAGGTGATGTTCACTGGATTAGACTTGAAATTTTAATCTACTAACGACAAACTATGGCAAACTGCCTATTACAATCCCTATGGTCGTCTATATGGTTACGGGTATTTACATCTGGAATTGAGTTGTTATTCCTAGTGATGCTCAAGGAGGAATTACTGTCCTCCGCAGTAGGAATGTACCTCTCCTCTCAGTCTCTTCTCTCACCTATAACTGAGCGCTAGAATAATAGTCCTAACCCTTTTTTAACCCATATTAAAAAAAGTATACGGGGAGAAAAATAACCGTGTGCGCTTACCTCTTCTTTTTCATTTGCAAAATAAGTAGTAATCTTCAGGTAATATTATTATTTTTATTATAAGACTCTCCGGCGCTAATAAATATATACATATCGGTATACATGTGCTTAGAAAATGTTTCAGTAAGTAAGGAACTCATGGAGAAAAGAAGGATTTTTTCCTATACACTTTGGAATTTGTGAGCAGAGTGATTTATTTGCTATTCAAGTGTGTTATAGAGTCGTTATACCCCTTTATATTTATAATCAAAAATACTACGTCATCAATGCCGTGATCTAGTGTCTAAATACTCAACTTTTCCTCGGAGTTTGAGTCAATAGAGAACAAGGATAGCCTTCATCATCATGAATATCAGTAATAGTATCATGCGATGTCGAAAGAGATCTTCTTCCGTTGGAGAAGTTTTGGGGATTGGTGAGTTCAATGCTGCCGCCATTAACTTGAACAGAACAACTCCAGGGCTTTATGAAGTGTTTGTGGCCCTTAAAGAAAAGGAAAGGTAAGAAAGAGCATGAACCTGTGACATGAAAAAAATTATTTATTGCTATTTGATCTCTTGTCAGAGATACATAAATCAATCACTGTTCATAATGGCCCTGCTGGTGGTAAATGCAGGAGCCTCTTCGTGTTTTTTGTTTTTATGCACATAATTATAGAGGTATTTTTTTTTTGGTTGAGAGGCGAGAATTTATTGCTTGAATGGCAATGATTTTTATGGTTGTTTTTAATTGCGAAATCTCTACTCAAATAAAACTTTATTGGACATTGTTTGAACCTCATCAAAAAAAATGGCAAAACAATGTAAAGTATTATTTTTACGTTGTAAATATATAAATTGCAAATTTACAGATGTTGAGGATGATCATGCCAAAAAAAAAAAGAGGATGTGAACGGGTGTTGTTTTATAAATATTATATGTATGTGTGGTGCGTCAAGATAACATCAATTTTAACAAAAAATTTAATAATTATTATTGGCTTCATATTTACATACATATTTGAGTCAATTATAGGCTTATTTTTTAGATTTTCTGGGATGATTTAGAGTGCCCAAGTGTTTGGGCTATAGTTAATCAACTTTATTCTATCTCATATATATATTGGCAACCATATGGTCCCTCTGAACTATAAACATATTAACTTCTCATTTTTTTACTGTGACGAACCATTTTAGATACTTTAAGTGTAATTTGAGGCTACAAAGGGTTAAAAATAATTTTTTTGATAGAGATTGGCAAATATTCGTGGTAGAATACATATGTGGATTTCACACTCAATTTTAAGCAAATTATGCCAGGTTTTTTGTGTGTTGAGGTGCCACATATATTCGCTAGGCACCTTCTATAAAAAATTAAATCCATACTTTTTAAAAAATATGTCCTAGTCAATTTATAATTACCTTCTTCCACGTCTCATTTCCTTCAAATTGACATATTTTGTGACAAGTTACATATGGTTTAGTGCCTTAATCTGTTAGTTATATATTGGGTCCAATATGGCCTTTCAAATAAGAAAAACATGATAATTTCTCATTTTTTTATTACGAGGATCAATTTTTGCTACAATAAAAGTGCAATTTTTGACTCACTTGAAAGGTTAATAAAAATATTTTGTTTATAGAAAGTTTGATAATTTTTAAAAAGCATACAAACGTACCACAATCAATTTTGGAAAAATAAAATATTTAAAAATAAAATCTGGCTTGTTTTTGTGTTGATGAGCCACAAATTGCAAATTTACAAATGTCAAATATGGATGTCAACGGATGTTTGACTCGGGTTGGTTTTAAATACATATATGTACATTTTGTATACATACCAATCTTTAAATATTGTGTCTTTTTCAAATTTTATGGTTGCCTATTTGATGGAAATCTATTTTTCTTTTTTTATTCCGACCATAAATCATACAAATATTCTAGCTAAACTCCATTCTCTCAAAGTAACAACATAATCAATTATGATCATTGAATTCCTTTTGCAAAGAGTCCGTTCCTTGAAGAGGCATTGTGTTGTCTTACCAAGAGCAAAAACAATCGTATTAGTTGTTATAAACAAACCCACACACATGTTGACTGTATTTATTTTTCCATAAAGTATATTTTCTCAAGTTCATACTCGATTCATTTTGAAGATGTGTGTACATCTAATATCTCTGAGGATTTTTGCTACCCTCTGTCCATCAAACTTGTTTTTATTTCCATCCATTAAGTGAACATATATACGTGGAAGAAACAAGGAGATTGAAAGCTATTCGACTCGTAATAAATAAATTACTGCGAATTTCTTGACATTTTTGATATTTAATAATATATATGCAAAGAGATTAGTGATTTGTCGTCATCTATATATCGGGTTAATTCTGAATACCTTTGACTGGTCTAAGACTGTTAATATTTTTTATGGACCAAACTAAATTGGCCTTCCAAAGAAGATCGGTCTGGACAGGTCTCTAATAATAATTTGTCATAGATTAGATTCATTTAAAATTTGGGCTAGACCTATTCCATATATCAATTGTAGATGACGTTCAGATATGTTTGACAATTGAAAAAATCGACCTATAATAACGTCATATGAAGATAAATCACTTTCATTAATCATATTTGTACATGAAGGAGAATAGGGTGGAAAATCCTAAATCAGTCTGAAACTGTTATGATTTTTGCAGGACCGTACATAATTCTATCCTTCAAAAAAGCTTGGTCTAGATCGGTCTCAATGAAAATCAGTTTGGATTTGTTTCATTTAAAAATTTTCTCTAGACGGATTCTTAAGATAAACTGTTACTGACGTCATGTGTGTTTTAAATTTGTGAACATGGTTTACAATAATGAAGTTAAATGTGTTGCCTAAATCATAATTGTTTAACTCATAAATCAGGCTTGGGACGAAAATCGGGCCATAGATTGAGACCGAAAAGTTGGTCTACGATTTGAAAGTAATTAATTATCTGTCTAGCGCCTTGAACCAAAATATTAGTCCAAATTGATCTAAAAAACATAATTTATCACCAAACGAATATTTTTATTGGTGTTGGACCAAGTCTCAACGCTAGTAAATTTCTTGAAGGTATTTTACTGTTATTATTTCTAATTCATGTCTGTTGGTAAAGATGACACCTACTGATTACTGCTTTTGATTTACTGACCTTTGACCGATGGCTTCAAATGAAAAAACGTACAAAGATATCTTTGAATATCATACGAATTAGTTAGGTAGGTAGGATTTTTAAATGTGTTTCAATCAAAACCCACATAATTTCATCACATAGAAAGTTAACTCATGGTCCTTTATTTCTCTTCCTCTTCTTGATATGCAGTCTCGGAGCTGATAATGACTTAATGAATGGATTTGATGTACTACCTATAGACAGAGTGGGTACACAGAAATATCCGCTTATATTTTTCGAAATTTGGCAACCAAAATAGCAAAAATATAATTTAAAATAAAGCTTCGCTTTACAAAGTTTGAGCATATATGGGCCAATATAAGTATCTTAGATAAAATAAAGACTGCACCCCGTTCCACTTCATACTCGGTTCAGTCCAGTTCAGTATCACTTCGAAAACTTATCATGTTTGGTACTTGACGACTTTCATCAACTTTATTTTTTCTTTTTTTAATAAGTTAATAAGTAACAGTCGGAAGAAATGATCACAAGGACTAATAGTCCTGGTCCTAAAAATGAACTGGACTGAATAAATGAGGACTGCAACAAAATTATCTGTAAGTAGTTTAATCATTATTTGATTTTGTTCCCAACTGTTTGTTTGTTGACAGACCATATATATATATATACATAATGAATTTGGCTTAAAATATATCCATTTAATTGTCTTTCAAATTTCATTGTGATTTGCCAACTAAATAAAAAGTGAATAAAAGGTCGATTTTCTTCATTTCATGAAGGATTGGTAGGAAATATTTAATTAGTTATTCAAATTCTTTAATCCAAAAGGTTACTTATTTGTGTTGTATTAACAATAGGATATAAAAAAAAAAGAATTTAATATATTCACTATTTCGGGCTTTTGCCTCATTTAAATCAGATTAATAATTATTCAGGAATGAGCTACTTGTAGCAGCAATCCCTTTCAATCTCTTTCTTAGGAGGGATTATATCTAGGTACAAGACTCTAATGGAACATACCTCATTAAATGTTACTTTTGTACAAAATATAATGAAAATTAATCTTCCATTGAATTTAATCACGGAATTTGATGGACCACCAGAGAGGTACACACAAAAATGGTCTTTTACATATTTCACAAGTAGATAAATAGTGCATAAGATATTGTATAGTATTTAAATATGTATAGATAGATAGGTTAGGCTTTTAAATTATATGCATTTTTGGCTTATAAAAAAAGCACATGGTCACTCTAATCATTTGAAAAACGTTGTGGAAGAGAGCAGCTGGGGGTTATGACGTTATATAAGATTAGTTACACGTAGCTGTTAGTTGAAGGAAATAAACATGGGTCCTTTTCCATAACTAGCATTAAAATCAGCCGGAATTATACATTTTTCAATCCCTTATTCAAACTCTGAGTACAATATGGACACTTATAGCACCTCAGCGTTACTCTCCGTCATCCATGAGCATATTATATCGTAGTTACACTTTATTCTTATAGGTAGTGTTGTAAATCAAAATCATTTTTGGGTATGTAAAAAAACAAAGAAGCCGAAAATCAAAAAGGTAACCTATACAACTTGAAATTTTTTTGTGAGGAAGACATCTTAGCTGTTATGACGTTGTATTAGATTATGTATCAGCAGCTGTTACTTGAAGAAAATAAGCTAGAATTAATCTGTATTTGATCCTTGATTCTACTCCAAGTCTAATAAAGGCACACACATTTAACTCATCAGCGTTACTATCTGTTCTTCAGGAGCAGACACTCTCGTGGTTACACTTTATGTTTGTACAAGTGGTTGTAAATCCTAAGCATTTTTAAGTATACAAGTTTGTTTTTTTATTGTTGGCAATTTGAATAGTGTTTTTATATTCTAGAGCTGTTACAATTATTCTATAAATATATAATGCAATGACGGGTGGGTTTCCGCATAAATCACAAAGTGTAAAACAATGTTTTGCTGCAGAATTATGGGTTCTTAGGATTGGAGTAGAATGGAAGGTCGAAAACGGAGTAATCCCTTCCTATGTCCTTACTTGATAGAAAATTGGACTTATGTATATTTACGTCATCTTACAGCTAATTTAATAAAGACTTTGTGAAACGACGAAGTTCAATGTAGAACGTGCTCGGGAGAAATTATTCCCACAAACTCAATATGAGTAGGTTCATGTCTCGGCTATTCCTAGAAAAGGAAATATATTTTATGAATATGGACTTCAAAGATAATTCTTCGGTCATATAGAGTAATTATAATACTATCCTTTTTACTTATAATGTATCAGTGCAACTCCATCTGATCAATTAAAGGAATATTAAAAAAAAAATACGTTATGGCAGCTAAACTCTTCTCCTCTCAAATATTCTTCAAAATGTATGAGTTACAATATCATTTTTCAGTTTCTTTTTTACACACCAAAAATACTATATTTTACAATCCTACATATATGTTAACTCCTGATGAATGAAATAATAAGTATAACAGTTTAAAAAATAAAAAAACACACTGTTCACGTTACTCACAACAACAAAAATTGCACGTTTAAAACCGCTTAGGATTTTCAACTCTACAAAGAGGCCAACGTACTTCTTGCAATCTAATGTTTAAACTCACTGTTTTCATACTTTTTTATAAGTATTTTGAATGCATTTATTTTTCTTTTTTCATTATATGGCTCAATGCATTCATCTTCCATCCTCCTTGATATCAGAGTACCTTATAATAATTCGGTTCGCTAAGCAGTATCTAAAATTTTATTGACTATTATCTCTTTAAAAATAATAAAACTGCAAAGAAAAAAATTACGTGCAAAAAAGATAAAATAGTGTGTGTGTGTGTATTTTGAGTCGATTATGCACCCATATTCAAGGATTTCTGATGGATGTTAAATTGTTTTACAAGATAGGATGCTTACTGTCTCAAAACTGTGTATTTAAATATTAGTGTTGCATTGGAGTATTATTCAAACTCGGCCTAAAAAGTTTTTTCGAAACATTTAGGTACTCATAATAGTTTGTCAAATTCCTTATATTCCAAAACCGAAGCCTAAATTAGATGGATACATGTCTCATATTTTATGAACATTTATCCCGAAGTTCGGAGGTTATTAAAATAAGATCTGGATAATCCGAAAATAAAAACAAAAGAAGGCAGAAAATCAGTTAGGATCTGTTGTCAATTCTTCCAACTATGAAATTAGTATTCAATAATAGTTGATAATTATTCACACCTTAATAAGAACTAAATAAAATCCCACTATTCAATATTAAGAATACTCACTCGAGAAAAGGAAAAAGAAACATCAACAGTTGACCCCCAAATACTCTGTAAATTTTTGTGTTAGTGAAGTAACGCCGATACAATTATACAATCCAATTATTTTGTATTTTGATGTCAACATTTTATTTTTTTGCTGGGCTGATTACAAAATGATTTTGAGCTTTTTTCATGGTTTTCTTTTCGAAGGAAAGGTTGAGTGATACAATAAAGATAACAGCGAGGCAATGCAACTATTTATGTAGAGGTCATTTCATGCACTAATCAAGGTTAATAGTGATACTATGTTAAAAGCTTTTTAAGATTGAGAAAATCCCTCGCATTTTTTTAAGATCCATACAAAATTTTGAGCACCAAACAATCAAATTATATATGAATAAAAAACTTTATTTCGTTGATTCTTTGGAAAAGGGTGATAAATTATAATAAAAGAATCGGAACTATAGCCTATTTTGCTTAGTTGTATGTTATAACTGATCCTAAAAAGTATTAATAATAATATGTTATTACATAGTTATGGAATCTATTTCTATAGTTTAGACAATAAATTAACTATTATTATATAAAGATTAAATTAATTTTGTATTGATTATGCTGCTTTTTTCATCCTAATTGATCCAAAAAAAAAAAAAAAAGTTGTAGAAATTTAAACATATCACAGGGATTTTCAAAATATATTATTTTCATAGATTTCGAATAGTACTATTCATCAATGTCATCAAGTAGTACTCAAAGCAGATATTCAGTCTTTTCTTAAAGCCATTTGATATAGTTTAATCATGATAAAACTGCAAATATCAAGTTTGAGCTCCCTAAATGGAAATATGCAAGTAAAAACGCTTTATAGCACTCATGACCAATGGGATCAAATGACCATTGTCCATTATTTTGCATGTGGAAACTCAAATGCTATTTTTCCTTCGGTAAATATACATATGACGGGGATTAGAGTAAAAAAATTCAACTTTGGTTGAGTTTTTATGTAGAGTCAAGTTTGTGTTAGGACCATACACAAATTTTCAAGTCATGATTTAAGAGAACTATCCCAAAATATGTACATAGTGTAGTTTCTCCTTTTTAATAAACATATCGTTTACACTAAAGTCATAAATCGGATCATCATGAAATGTGACGCCATCTTGGGTATTCATAATTTATATATTTACTACGTAAAAGGACTAATTTCCAATAAATCATGATTTAACTCAATCAAAAGGCTTTTAAAATATAAAAAAACTGAATAACTGCAATGAATACTTAATGACGACAATGACAAACACTGATATTTGAATAATATCGAAGTAATATGTACGTATACAAAATCGCTAGATATGTACATTTTTTTCTCTAAATAATACAAAATCCATTGTTATTCCAGTAGACGTCTTTAGTAATGTGAATCTCGCGTTGTATAAGTACGATCGGTGTACGGTAGATGGTGTTTGAAAGATAAGATTACTTACTAAAATAACTCAGGGCACAGTTTTGTGATTGATTAACTCAGTATTGTTTGTGAGAACATCAGGGATGGACACCAGCTTAAAAGCCATTTGAATGCCAAATTTTCAGTTTTCTTCGAGTAAAGGGGTAAATTTCCATCCAATTTTCGTCAATTTGGTTTCGGTAATTGTGATGTCAAAGGTGCACACCGCTCTGGTAGGAATGTTGTCGAAAATGTGGCTAACATTATGAAATTCGTCAAGAGTGACCCTCATGTAATCGTTATTTTGATTGCCGAGAAGATTTTTTTTTGTTTTTTCAATCCATTAAAAATAATAAATTTTTTCTTACTACACCTTTTAAAATAGATGGAAAGTACATTGAAATGACCCGTTTTGCCCTTTACTAATGCGTATTAAAGCTCATTAAATTGACTAACGAAAGAAGCAGATAAAAAACGACTTAAAGCTACTTATTATTATCGAATATAATATTTACTAATATTATAAAATTGGTTAATTGAAGCTTTTATAGAGATGATTAATTGACTTCAAATTCCAAAAGGGTTGAGGAACATTCATTTTGTTGTCTGATATATGCAATATTAATATTAATGAAATATTGCAAAAAAAGAAATATATATATATTTAATCAGGAAGGCCACTTATTATTGTTATTTTGTGCCTCGTATATTCACTTCATCAATTTCCTCAGAAAAAGGAATGCCTCGGATTTATAAACCAATATAATATGAGTCCGTCAATACGAAAGCAAAGTTGAATTTCCTCTAAATTGAACGTGGATTACATTTGTATTCTTCAACGATAGATTATCCTAAAATGTATCAACTATTTTTTAACCCTTTGGAGGATTTGCAAATTGCACTTAGAGTAGTCAAAATTGATCGTCACTCTAAAAAAATGACAAATGGACTTATTTTATTTCAAAAGAGCCAAATGAGAGACAATATAAGTCTCATAGAGCAAATAATGGGTATTTTAACTCATTCAACAAATTAAAATTTAAAGCCTATAATTGAAGCATCACCAGGGGTGTGGCTAGCTTGCAATATTGGGGCGGGGGGGGAGGTTAGGGGATCTGTCAAATCCCTGATCGTCACAATGAAAAAATGATACATTGAAATAATTTATATTTGAAAGACCATATCGGGGGCAGTATAAGTTTCTTAAAGCAAACAAAGGATTTAAACTATGCCAAAAATCCTGGAGTATCTTAAGCTATTTTAGAAATTTGACTATTTTAAACATGTCAATAAAATATTGGGCTCAATATACAGTATATCCAAAAATTGATTGTGTTTTTTTCAGAAAAAGTCATTAAATATACAAGTGATTTTTTTTTTTTTGGCAAAAAACTTTATTTACTTCCCGATATGACGACCTTTAAGCTTAATACACTTTTTATGCGTTTTGGCATTCCGTCATGCAGATTATTCAAAGTATCTGAAGAAATTTTTTCCCCATATTTTGTCACTTTTTTTTAACTAATTCATCCTCTGAAGTTGCTGGCGCATTTTCATTGAGTTCCCTCTGAACCAAGGCTCACAAATTTTCGATGGGAGACAAATCAGGACTGTTGGCATACCATGTGCCTTTGCCCAAAGTTGTCTAAACACCACTTTTGTGCCTTTTTGGAGTGGTGAGCATGAGCACCGTCCTGATGTAAAATGGTTGTTGATGTGTCGGACAACATTTTCCTCTTTAAAGGAGTTAAGGTTCAATAAATATGAGTTTTGGCACCGATTAATAAATGTAGATTAATCTTGGATACACAATTGTACGCCCAAAACAAAACAAAAAGTATAAACAGTGGAGTGCAAGGCTTTTCGTCAAAAATTCGGGGGCAATTATTTGCAGAGAAAAATGCCGAGTACTATTTGACGGGATGGAATCATCGCTGGGAAAAGTGTGTTAAATTACAAGGAATCTATATCAAAAAATAAAAAAATATCAGAAAAAATCTCATGTACTTTTGTTAGGTCAGAATATCTCAGACCACCTTTGTGGATTTTTAACTCATATTAAACTATAAACTCACTTCAACATGTGTAACATTGCATATTATAGAAATTGAACATACATAGAGAATAAATAATACATCATTTAGGAACTAAAGCAAAAAAACAAAACTCCCTCTCAAACCATATTGATTTATGTATCTCAATTTGTTACAAAATTATGGTCGGTTATGTATTTTTTACATTGTGTGCTACCTTGACTTAGGCCTTTCAAAATTTAAGGGCCTCTTACTGTGACCATATATCATCTTTGTACTAAGTTTGATCAAAATCGAGCTGTAACTTTTGATGTAATCCTTTCACAAACAAACAAAGACATAACATTATGTATGTTCAACTTTGTTACGGAGGTAAAAATAACCAAAGGCTTTTTTTCCCGGTTTTCCATATATTTTGGGATTCTATTAGGCTAATGTTAGACGTAATTTCTTATATTATCATTCCATGAAAATACTTTCCTGTGAAAAAAGGATCCTGGGAAAATACCCCTGGATCAGTGGTCGAGGATCAGGAGTAAATTAGAAATTTTTTGGGTCTAATGGCTGTGGATGTTATTTCCATGCAGGAAAGAAGGACTTACACTTCCTTATGTTAAATTTAATAAAGATCCCGCCACTACGGAGGCGTCTTTACCGGAAAGAGGGGGGGGGAGAGAGAGAAGAGCAATTGAGGGGCTCTGAAAAGTTACCTTTGTGAAAAATATTATATTATTTTTAATTACTAAAAAATTAGTAATTCGATCAAATTATGCTGTGGAGCACCAAGCCGCTCTGCACTATTTTGGGGTAAATTAATCTTACTACAAGATAGTTCCGGGTAATACTAAAAGGAGTTACCCGGCCCCTGCCCTCGAGCGTCTATTTTATTTCAAAAAATACAAACATATATTTGCATAGAGATAAACATCAAAATTTGTAAAAAGGGTTACATTATGGGTCTTTGTATCGTTTAAATGGTGGAAATGTACATCTGTATGTACGTACATTTACATTTCTTGGATTTCCTCCTCATCGAATGGATTCGACACACTCCGTACGAAACATGCTAATTTTTTTATTATTTCTTTAAAAATAAAAGTGAAACCTTTTTTTTTTTCTTTCTTCATCTTCATCATTTTTAAATCCAGAGGTTGTATTTTATTGTTATGAGAAGAAATAGAGCTTCTTCACCCCCTTATTTTTTGAGCATGCGCTATAGATCATAACAATGGGGTGAATTCGACAACAATAAAGTATTTAAGTGAAAACACGTTGTAAAAAAAAAGATAGAGATGGGGGAAAAAGGAAGAGGTTATGATTATATATCATTACATTTAAGGTAAAAGTGGTTATCAAGCATCAAATGAACAGTACATGGCCCTGTTTGTAATAGTGAATTATGGTAAAGATTCCATGGAGTGCTGTATATGGACTCTTTAGAATAAGATCAAAGCACTATATTTTAAAGTATGTCCAAAGAATTCTTCAGACTAGTGTTGCGTTGATCCTTATTTAGAACAACGGTCCTTTCAAGTTCAGTCTTGTTCCGCTTGTATCCAGTCCTGGATATCAGTATTCAAACTTATAAAGTTTGCTCTTAGATGACCTCAATCAACTTTAATTCTTCTGTTTTGAATAAGTTCTAGTACTGAAAGTCCAAAGGAGTAACAGTCTCAAGAACCGGTACTAAGACCGGACTACACTCAAAAAATATTAACTAGTGACTGGGTTCCTGTGCAGTTCACTCTCAGTACGGTACAATTCAGTCCTGCATATCTTAAAAATCTTCTTAAACCATATAAAGTTCGGTCCTTGATGACGTCCATCAACTTTTTTTTTTTTTTTTTTAATCAGTTCTAGTACTGACAATGCTAAGGACCGTTTCTAACTCTAGAATGGGCCGAATAAATCAGGATTGAAGACTGCAGTGCCGTACAATTCCCTCTTGGTCCTGTCCAGTCCTGCATATCAGTCGTAAACTTATACATAAAGTTCACTTATTGATGACGTCAATCATCTTTTTTTCTTTTTTATATATCATTTGTAGTACTCATAGTCCAAAAGACTGATCCCAAGGACAGATAGGACCGCCTCTAAGACGTCACTGGACCAAATATACATATACTAAAGGCTGCAGTTCCCTCCAGTTCACTCTCAAACAGATGCAGTTCCGTCCTTCAAATTGTAAAGTTATTTCTTAAATTACGTTATTCAAATTTAATCAGTTTTATTTCTGACAGTACAAAGTACCGACGGTCTTAAGAACCGGTCCCAAGTACTGATAGGACGTGTCTTAAGACGGGAATGGACTGAATTAATAAGTACTGCTATAAAACTTCTTCTGACATAAAAAATTAACTTTGAATCATGCATATTTTGTAGCTACTATTGAAATTGACATATCCACAATTAGTGTTGTACTGTTTCTTATTTACTCAATCCAGTTCAGTTTTAGGACCAATTCTTGAAGTTTTTCTTTAAAATGCCAATGGTTACTTAATCTAAATAAGATTTATGAGATATTCATTAAAAATTTGCACATATATGCAAGAAAATATGCATGTTTTGTTTTGTTTAATCTCTCTCTATTTATTATGACTATTAGATAGTCACACGAAACGTTCAAAATTCAATATTAAATAAAAAACAAAACAAATGCAAAAAGAAAACACCACACCTAAAAAGTTCTATTTATAAATAGGATGTGAGAAAGAAGTTGAAGTTTTGATTAAACCAATTTAGAATTAGTAAAATAATTAAATTTACAAATAATCATGTAATCCATATCATTGCTGGAATGGGCAGGATTTCCTCCAAGAGCACGTTTAAAAATCCAACTTCCCCTGTTTTCCAGCCTTGAAGTCACGTTGGATATGAAAACTGCACTTTCCGAACCCCTAACAGCCTTCTTCATCGTCTAGAAATCCCCATGTGCACGGAGTAAATAAAGGACTCCTTGTCTATGGGGTTGTTTGCTTTGGCATCTTAACAGCTTAAAGAGTGTTGTACCTCTATGGAAAGACTAAAAAAAGACGCTTGGATTGGCTACATCTTTTTTTTATTTGTCACCTATACATTATCTATAATTAAGTCTATTAATTTACTATGACTGGATATGCTCTGCTCTGTACATACAACACAGTATTTTATAAAGATATTTCAATCCATTTTAGGCTCTGTATTCAAATTTGTGCTATATGTTAATAGATCTTAGAATGTAAACAATATTCTAGAGCCTTTCTTTTATTTAAGGTACTTATATTGTGCCTGATATGGTCTTTCAACCGTGGAATTTATCAACTTATAATGCTTTAATAGTGATGATATATTTTAGTTAATTTAAGTGTAATTTGCGACAGACTCAAAGGAGTAATGGTAGCACTTTGATTATACAAATGTTTGTAAGGAAGACAGCTTACCTGTTATGACGTTTTATTAGATAATGTATAAACAGCTGCTATTTGAAGAAAATAAGAATAGGTCCACTTCCATAGTCAGTAATAAAATAAGCCAGAATTACTCTGCTTTCGATCCTCAATTCTATTCTGAGTCCTCAAAATAAACTCCACAGTCTCCTCAGCGTGTCCTCATGAGTAGACACTCTCGTGATTACACTTTATAATTGTATGTATGGTTGTAAATCCTGAGCATTTTTTAGTGTACGATTTTGTTTTATTGTTGGCAATCGGAGTAGTGTTTTTATATTCTAACGCTCTTATCATAATTCTCTAAATAGGTAATGTAATCATGAATGTGTATCCTCTTAAATAACAAAGCATACTAACGATGTTTCGCTGCAGAATTATAAGTTCTTAGAATCGGAGTAAAATGGACTGTCAAAACGGAGTAGTCTCTACCTTTATCCTTACTTGATATGAACTTGTGAAAAATAATAATATTTAATAAAAAGCTGTGAAACGACGTAGCTGATTCTACAACGTGCTAGGGAGAAATTGTTCACACAAAGTCAATGTGTTTAGGTTCGTGTCTTGGTTGTACATAGAGAAATTAACTATAATTATTCGTCGAAGAATACAAAAATAATCCACATTCAAGTTTTAGAAAAATCATTGTAGCTTTTTTTTTGTATTGACGGGGCATACGCAATGTTCATTCATTGACTGATTTTATCGTTTTGCATCAGTCCATGGAGATCAAATGACTTGTTATGGTTGTTCGTCTGTAGCCTTAAACTATAAATCACTCAACTAATATATTTAAGCCTTTTTATAATCTAACTCTTATAAACTAACAATAAGTGGAATGATCACTTGTAAAGGAACGAGATAAAAGGAAAGATGGGTACATTAATGCAAATTCAAGTTGATATGTTAGGATTCTATTATTTCTCATTTTCTTGAGAATATTAAGTTATACACGGATGCATCATTTATTCATGTTATAAAAGATTCCCATGTTTCTATTCATGTTTATACAAAAAATGTATTAAGCCTTCTCATATGGACTTGAAAATCTCAAGTCATGGAAGGAGCTAAGTACATTTTATTATTCATCTCAATAGAACCTTGTCTAAGAAAAAGTATATTCATATAATATGTTGTGTACAAGTTGTAATTTGTATACGTAAATGAGGCATGAGGGAATTAAGATCTATAATTATCCGCAAGGGGGTGTAAAAGTTTGTAGTTTGAGGGTGCAACATTAATATATTAAAATGGGTATTTCTTTTTCATTTATTTTTCTTTAGCCCCAAATACAATTTTGAATTTACAAATAATACTATCATTCAGAGATTTGCATTATATTGCTGCAAAAGGGCGCCACTCTTGATTGTTATATAGACAAACTATTATAAGTAAACAAACATAGACATTAAATACAAAAGTAAGAAATATTTATACCAAGTGGCCCATATTAATACCAAGTGGGCCATTAAAATGAGAAAACTTTGAATTTTAAACTTCATTAAGATATAACTTAATAATTAACAACAGAATTTCAACAAAATTATTTCTATAAATAGATGTGTGTGCATTTTTTTAATCATTAATGTAACCGTCCTTAGCGACAATGATAGCTTCCAGGCGGCAGCAGAAGGTATGTCACCCACTGTAAATGTTGTCCTCTGTCATGACGTCCAGTACTAGCGAACAGTGGCTTTCAGTGTCTCTGTTTTGGATGAAGGACATTACAGGCCTTCCCCTTGAAATGTACCCAAAAGGTGTCGTTGAAGGTGTTGGCATCAGAGATATAAGGGGGCCAAAAGTGACCGGCCACAACTTGGAACTTCTACAAAACATATTCATCTTGTTAAATACTTTTGCCAATTTTCAAATGTATATTCTTTTTTTCTACATAACAACCAAGTAATTTTCATAGATTAAAATGATATGATATCATTAATTAATAAATTTCTGGTAATTCAAATAACTCTTGGTATAATTAAAAAAGGCGTTGTCTGAGTCACAAATTTTAACTTATACATACAAGTATTAACGTTTACAGAATCCCATCTTTTACACAACATGTACCTCTTAGTGATGGAAATTTACATTAAAAAAAATTAACCGTCGAAGTAGTGAAAGTTAGGGATATTTAACTTTGTTATGATCCAAAATGAGTCCAAATTTATACTTCCACGCCCTACGGTTTCTTACCCCCCTCCGATACATAGATTTTTTTCTCTGGGGCATAATCAGAAACTAACCGCCCTAATGTTTGACACCTCTCAGGTCAAAAGAGTCTCTCATAGACAAACACTCTCCATGACAATTTTGGCTGTAGTGAGGCAAAAAGCTAAAAGGTGTCAGGGAGGTAATAAAAAATTGGGGTCATAATTAATAGCCAGTCCCAGATGCTTCTGACACATCCTGGATCATAACTAGGTGTAAATCACTGTTTTTGCCTCATATGATGTTTGTTCGTAATAATAATATATACATCATGTCGAATGATAATTGATGACGGAGACTGTAAAAGAGATTATGACTTCTTTCATTCGTACTGCTGTCGTGTTTGTCTCTAGTTCGAACCCATTATATACCCATCTACCTTATGTCTGGGTGACCCACAAGATTTCACTCACTGAGCAAAATTTTCATCGTATCTGTAGCAAGATATGCAGCCTTTTCCTTAAGAATCCCCCGAGAATAGAAATACTCTGCAAACTGGTCATTGTAGCTCTAAATAACCCTTAAATATTTAGCAAGAAGATACCTGGTGATGAGAACAAGAACATCAAAGACATAGTTGCTGTTTGTTTGTCTAATTTAATTCTATTATTTTCATATTTATTAATGGTAGACATTAGAGTATTTTTATATAGTCTATTAAAAAATAAGTTGTTAATACATAAGGGTTGGGCTTTGACGTTTATTTATGATTAATTTTATCGCAATCCCTCTTGATGTATATTATTATTATTTTAATCTTTATATTGTTACATAAAGATTGAAATAAAAGCAGAATACATAAAAAAATTAAAAAAATACAGCATAAAAAAATAATTTACTGCATTTTATAAAAATAAACATTACAATTTCTTATTAAAAAATCCAAAAAGGAAGATAAATTTGAATCAAAAATGATAAAAAACAACGTAAAATATTAGTTATCTATATATGAAGGCAAAATATGCTTGAGGGGAAATATCATCAGGCGAAATGGTTTAAGGAAAAATGTGTTCTGATGCAAAATGGTCTTAGGCGAAAGTACCGAGCACTCATATTTGTAATCCCTAAACTAATGTCCCATTCTTCTCAAAAATCTTATTCTAATTCTAATATGACGTCATAATAGTTAAGTTGCTATCCTCCCATGAGATGTTAACATCCCGACAATCTATTAAAGAAAGGAAGAAGCACACATTTTCTAATAGTTAACAGTGTTTTTTCTCTACACAAATCCCATCCTTGCATAATTTAAATTAAATAAATGTATGTTTATAAAATCAGGAATTTCAGTTATGCCTTTAGAATGATTTTGAAGGTTTAAATATCAAACAAACCCTTTTCTGATCAAATACTATGTACAATGTTAATATTTAGTTATAAATTATATTTAAATAAACTAAGAAATACATTCAGTTTATTTAATTTAATTTTTGCTACAGAAATTTGGTTGAACAACTCAAGTGAAAAAATGTCTATTTGAATTAAATAATTGATTGACATCCTATGTCTACAATATAAAAACAAAATAGAAATTCATACAAGGCTAAAATGCAAATTCTCATAAGGCAAAAAAATATATATATTTAATCTTAAAAAACTAAGCTCCACGCTTGCCACAGGAACATTGAAAAACCAAATATAAAATATAATGTCCCAAGTAATTTTCTATCATGTTTAATTCTATGTAGATAAGATGTTTAAGTGTTTGATTTCTTTTTGAGACAGTTAAAAACAATTTTTTTAATAAAACTGACTTATTTTACAAATGAACTATTGATGACTTCATAAGTGACTTATATGATTGAGTTATGACGGATTGTCAAATAGATTTGAGTATATATATGAGTATTTTTTAGACTTACAAATTATTTAAGATGTTTCTATACTTTTTTTTTTGTATAAAACAATGTAAATACGGATCTAAGTAATAAGAAATTTGAAAAAAATGATTGATTCACGATTCAAAAATGATTAAAAATATCCCTTAAGGGAAACCCCCGATATGGGATAATTTTGATCAGTATATGTATCATTAAAAATATTTTGTGGATCATCCTATAGATGAATTGTTGATGATGTAAGTTATATTTCTACACTGTGAACATTAAACCTACAATAACGTGATATGAAATTTTTTCGGATTGGCCATATGGCACAAGTGATGCTGAATGTTTAGGATGCCCTGTTATGGTTAATGCTAAAGAAGTTATTGATCAAATCCATGATATGCTGAAGAAGAAAGAAGAGTGAATGTGCATGACATTTCTAGTGTTGTGTGCATCTCGAATTGGAACCCTCTCGCCATTAATTTTGCCGTGCATTGTCGTGATGGAAAATGACTTTTTTGCGGGACAATTCTGCTTTTTTCCCTTGCAGCTCGGTTTTCAAACGGTCCAACAACGATTAATAATATGCAATTGTAATAGTTTGCCCCTTTTCCTGATAATTGATGTGGATTATTTCTTGCAAATCAAAACGACAGTCGGCATAATCTTTCCGACCGATTCATTGATTCAAACGCATGTCAAACAGAAAGAAATAGACCGATCTAATTAAAAAATGGTGTGTGTTCATCCAAGAGATGCTACTAACTAAACATAACCTGGATACGCTCCAGTAATGCTATCTCTGGGACTTTGGGCGTACTTTTCAATCGACTCTTGTATGTTAGATAGATTATATTTTTATAATTCATAAATGAGGATGGAGGAGAAAATCGTTCAATTGATTGACACTCAAAAAATCGGTTTATATATTGATACCAAAAAAATCTTTCCACGTTACGAAAACGATTATATTTCAATCTACGGTCAGATAGGGTGTTTTCGAATTATCCGTTGAAATAAATCTAAGAAAAATCACGTAATACCACAACAAAAAAAACAAAATAGGCATCGGACCAGTCTCAATCCTAGTAGTAACTATACATTTTTGTCTCGTTTTGGAAGATCTTTTTGGACTTACAGTTACATAGATATCATGTATATAACTACTAAAAAGTTCCTTCGACACACAAACGTCCTCAATTGTTCTTACATCGGTGTTCATGTCAAGAGTCTTATAGAAATGTTAGTACAACGTACATAGTAGCCTCCTGTGGGCGTGATGATGCATGCATTATTCACTTGGGTGAATGAAAAGAACTCTTCAAACAAGGAACAATGTGTTAAGACATTGCGTTATGGCTTAGATGAAAATAGACATGATGGAATTCGATGTATTAATTATGGTACATCCTTTGTACATATGTTATATAAATAGGTTTATAAAATCTACAAAACTGCGTTATAATTAAAATAATGCCAATTTTTCTATCTTTCATTGGTAGACTTATAGTTAATATATAGACGGTGCAATACACCCACGGCTCGATTCGAACCATGGTAAACTCTTTACGGTACTCTTTTTGGGACGGTTTAAGAGTAAATCGGGTTTTGTTTTTTTGGTTTTTTTTCAATCGAATCAATGTAGTTTTTATTATTATATGATACTATTATTCTTGAATGTATTTCTTTTTTTTTTTTTTGAAAAAAGATGAGCTTGTCTACATTTTCCGATAATTAACAAAATCTATTAGCAGTCGCAATATTGCCATCGATGTTTAAAAAAATAATAACCAAGTAAATTGGGCCGGTTTATTTAAACATGTTTGTTATGTGTAATATAAACAAACTAAAAAATAATTTAAAAAAATTACCAAAATATTTTAATATTCAAATATTTAATATGTGATTATTGCCTTAATATGTGGTACAGCCTTCTACCGTAACAGCACTGATATATAAATATATTTTTTCGGGCTAATATTTATTCTCATGCACAAAGACTTTTTCTCCTGGGGATAATAAAAACACTGGCCCAAGCTTGATGCCTCCCAGGCCATTTAAATTTCCTTGTTTCATTAAAAAATAGCAGTGATATCCGGAATTACCCAAATTCATTAGGCGTCGACAAACAGACAAACTTTGCCTTCTTAACATACAAAATATCTCCCTAAAAATCCATAGTGTTACACTCCGTTTTTCGTCTGTAGTTACTAAATGCCAATATGTTCTGTCCTCAATAATGAAAACCGTAATAATAACACCTTCAAATATATTTTTAACATGACGTGATGAGCAAGTGAGTACTTTAGACTATATACTATTGGCCAGTCATGTCAATAGTCTACCCAGATTAGCGTAGCTTTCGTGTGCAGCATATTGTTTTATCATTTAACCGGGAAAATACTTTTTCTTTCACAAAGAGCAAGGAACAATGATCATGGATCGTTTTCAAAAAAGAAAATCCCTCCAAAAACTGTACAGGATTGACTGTAAAATGGAGCCTCTGCCTATTACTTTTCTTTTAATGTTCATTTAATTGGTTAGATCAAGTTGCACTGATTAAGTATCAGTAAGCATTATAGTACTTCATCTGACCTCGGAATCTTCTTTGAAGTCCATATATCTACATGAAGTATATTTCCTTCTCTAGGAATCACCTGGGCGTTAACGTACACACATTGAATTCAAGTGACATAACTTCTCTCAAGTACGTTGTCCATGAGCTTCGGCGATTCCATTATTTCATCCGGGCCTTCATTTGCCAGCTCTCATCCTGCCTGCTTCTCCTACATTCCTACCAGGAATGGGTGCTTGTGTTCTTCGCACCAGGCTTTCGTCTCCCACTGATGGACAGCCACATCCCCTCCTATCCCAATTGCAGCTTAGTTGTGTGAGTGTATGTACCCCCTTATACATTATTATAATGGGCATTGTGCACTTCAATTGAGTTATCTTGGCCTTGTTGTTGAGTTTTTGTGTTGTGTTATCGCTTGGGCTAGCAAGGGCAACTGTCTGTATACTCGACACCTCTTTCTCAAAGACCATTACATTTTACCTATATAGATAACGTATTCATCGTTTCGCTACTTTGTTTTAAAACTTTGACTGCATGTACACGTACATAATTTGTACATGATTCTTCAAACAGCTGATGCTAATTGTCTCTTCCCCTTTTCACATATTTCCCTACTTCATACATAATTTATATATATATATAAAAGACTTAACGATAATTAAAATTCATGCAATAATTAGAAAAGAGAAAAATCATGTACCCAACCATTGAAGAACACTGCAATTTGAGTTTGAGAAAAAAACATAATTATTAATTATAATTACCAATTTCTTCCTCTTATTTTTTCGGTTGTGTTGAATAATAATAAAGACAATCATTGTTACAATATGATTATGAATATTCAAGAATGTTTCATAAAATTTTATAGGCTATGATGTCTATAATTACTATTTTCTTCGAAGGGAAGTTAAGTGGGATAAACCATCTACATAAATAAATTTTGTATTTAATGTTGTTCACAAAGTCGTAGATATTACAAACATAGACTCTTGAATCTACATCCATATATAATATGCAGTTTGATAACATATTCAAAAGAGATTAAATTAAAAATAATTAGAGATGTAAATTTAAAGTAAGGGTATGAGTTAATGGGTTAATGTTGCTTAGTTATACGATATATTCTATTATATAAGGGAAAGATAAAATAGTAAAAACACACTCATTGACATCAGGAAAGATCGATTTTACCTTCTTTAAGGACTGACATGTAGGACGGGACTGGAATACAGTCCTCGGTCCCAATAAGGTCCTACACAAGAATAATGAAGTATATTCCTCCCAATCATCTTCATCGTAGGGAGTTTCAATGAAAATGACGGGTACATCTTTTATCAATCCCTTGTTAAATTTTGCCAAGAGCATCGGAACTAAGCCATTCGCTTTTTTGGATTCATCATTTTTGAAATCTTCATCATGCCTTCCATTTTTTCTTAAATTTGGAAGCAGCGTAGTTCTTTTTTGATAAGAGCATTAAGATGACTTATAACCTTTATTGGTTTGAAGATATTGGCCATGATTTGACCCTTTTTTAAATAAAACATTTCAATTTTGTATTACTTAATTGTGAGGATCAAGTTTGGCTTTAAGTTCAATTTGCAAGACACCCAAAGGATTGTTGAAAATCATTTATTGACAAATATGGACGATAATTCGCCAAAAAGTACAATTTTGAGAAAAGTAAATCATTCAAGCTTGCATTTGTGTTGACATATATTTGTTATTAAAAAGAGAGATTTAGAAAATAATTTAGAAATACATCACGTCCTTAACTGTCATTTGATACCTTCTGACTTGCTTGACATGTCTTGACTTGACTTCATTATTTAATAAAAACAAACTTTATTAGATGTTAAAGATCTATGAAACATGATACGCCTTGGGAAAAAATGACTTTGATTCTGTTTTGGTTGTTTCTTTTCATTCAAGATAATTGAATCTACTCGGTCGAGAAGGAGCAATTTGTTCACAAAAGGTTAATTACTTACTCTTTCCAACCAATGTATGTACGTAATTCCATGCTTCCGTTTAAAAAGTACATCCAAGGGAACAGAAATTGAATTATAATTGTGTGCGGATGTTGTAATTCCTGTTGGTTGATTTTGCAAAGAAATTCTAATTTACCCTGTAACTTAACTCTATAGGGAACAATAAAATTAGGTATGCGTTGTTGATCAACGTTGTCATACAAGAGATGAAATATGTTCACATCAAGGAGTAAACAAAAGAGGGGGGTATTTGACAAAATATTTTTTATTAAAACATAAAATCCAAAATTTGACAAATAGCCTATTAAGAAGAAAATAGATAGGGTTGACTCTAGCCTCGGTTCGTGAGATAATCTGAGGCCTGAATAAGATGACAGAATTTTCATTATTTTGGATGAAGTACAGAATAGTTACCAATTTACTAACCTTGGGTTTTTTATATGGGAGCATGTTTCTTCTGTAAACAATCATTTGAGACATCCCAACATTCGAGTGTACGCATGTAATTAATACAATGGACCCCAGGGATTGAGTGGTGTGTTAATTTTAAAGTTAATTTTTTTTGGAAAGATTAAATTTGGCCAAGTAGCCCTTTAAATTGCAATAAAGTTTTACAGCATTTTTCTAATTTGTACAAATATAAAAGTTTCATATAATAAAATTTTGAAAAAAGAAAAAAAAATTCTTATGAAATTGTGACAATTGTAGAAAATCATTGACAAAAAAGCACCCACCCTTCCCTCATTGTCATAAGCTTGAAAAGATTGGGAGAGTTGTAACACTAGTTCTTGCAGATAAAAATGTTACATTCACAAATTTACATACCTACAAATTGCCTAAGATAATGCAGATTGTTGGGGGAAAAAAATGGTTTTATAAACTTTTTTTTGAGATATCAGGTAAAAACTAATTTTAAGATACGTCAGTAAGTTTTTAGGGGGAATAAAATTTTAATAATAACCGGGTCAGTTTTTCTTTGTTTTTCTTCCAAAATTTAAATTATTAAATAATTTGCCAACGCTTGAAATAATTTTATAAAAATTCAAAAATCAATCATTTATGATCAATTCGAGATACTGTTAAATTCAATAGAAGGTTTTCATGGAGCATCAGCATGGTTAATGACGGGCATTTTAAGGTTCTGAAAAGGACTTGATCCTTACTTTCTAACAAAAATATACCCCTTTTTTGCTAATTTTATTACATATTTGACACTAAAATATATTATTACATATTGATGCAATCTTATTTCCATATTGTAAATAATAATTAAGTATTAAATAGCAAGGAATAAGATATTTTTTTGCATATTATCTTACCTTGTTCTACCCTAATCCATAAACAAAATTGTACCAATTGAGACATTTTATAAGGATTTTCAAAACATCTAAGTTTGATTATATTTAAATATCCCTATAATCATTGACTTTAACTAGTATTCAATAGAGATGTTTTGTGTTTATTATTCATAAAGACATTTGATGGAATTTAAAAGCAACAATTAAATTATTTTTAAAATTACGATATTTTATTCGAATTTCAGTATATATTACTTTTTATTATATTGAAATATCAGTGTTTATTATCGGAATCAAGTATTATTCAATGTTGATATTAAGTGTTTATTTTGATTATGATTAAAATTACATTACCGTCGGGCATACTTTTAATAATAGACAGTTGTGGAAATCAAAAAAAACATAGGTTCAATCTATTTAATGAAGTTTAATCAAAGTTTATTGGAAATTTGTCTATACTATGTAGTAATATTATCAACTTTGATAAAACTTTTTCAAAATGGCATTTCCTTTAAATATGATGCAATTAATGACGTCAGTTGCAAAAAGGGATGCAATATTTACCCTATTGTTCATTCTTTACAAATATTTTATATAATTATACATCACATCAAACATATTTTTTTAACAAACACCTAGTCGGAAGAGTTTTTCGAAGGTTAATTTTTCTGTCTTATATTACTGATAAGTGATTTTTTAGGGTATTCTCATCTTTTATTATACATTCAAAGTTATTAGTTCAACATCATATAGGTATAATTATGTTCGACTCCTTAAATTGATGTTAACAGATCTGGTATCAAGCTAGGATTTTAAATTAGTGCAGCTTGTCACTTTCAAGTTATTAAAATTGGATTTATTCCGGAAAAAACAACATTTCAGATTATTTTATGTTTTGGGCAAAGGATATGTCTACTATCTTGCCGGCTTTGAACACCTTGGGAACCTATGTGTCTTGTAGAGAGAGCCCTATAAACGTGCACATAACAATATTGACTCCTTGCGGCTTCTATTCTCGAGGAAGAGTCCAGCATTGGCAAGGAGTTCCTTATAAAGACCTGTGACAGGTTCAGAGACAGGTTGGAGGGTGTAGTAGAAGCTGGAGGTGGTCGGCTTATGTGATTGAGTTATTTTAATCTGGACTATCACGTGTAAGAACAAAATATTTTTGAATTAATGAATTAATTTTGGTATAAAATTGTATTATCCTTATATTTTCTGGATTATAAAATACCCCCCTAAAAATACCGATTATATTTTTTTGGTCTCAATCTATAGACTGTTTTTTTTGTATGACTGATGCAGACCAAACTTTTATTTAAGTACCTTTGTGACCGAGCTTCCCTAAAAGACCAGTTCTAGTATTCATGTCCAAAAACTTTTCCCTTTTCTCTAGTGTAGATTTGTAATTCGTTCTATTTATGTGATCATTTTCTTCCGATCCTGGATGAAGAAGACTCCTTCTCCGAATGCCTATGTACATACTTTTCTACATTCCTAGTTACCCCCATCCCACACAAATGCATGATATTATTATAATTTATAACATTTTTTATTTTATTTTATAGTTTTCTTTTCTTGCTTCCCAGCTTTTTATTTTTAATTTATGAATAATCGTAATTTTTATGTTTTGCTAATATGACTTTTATTGATTTTTGTGTGCAGAAAATAATCATACAATGGCAAAAATAGCAATAATAATAATAATAGGTGTAGAAGAGTTTGAAGAAGACCTTAACCAGGGGGTCCTCAACTTGCGAGAGAATGAGTCACTTCGAACCATTCTTTTTCTATATTTATTAGACAGCCAACCACACCTGGATCATCATCTATAACGCATGCATATTGCATGATATACCTACCTATCTATGCATGCACAAGGTTGCAACTGACTCTCTATTTATAGTGTGTTTTTATGTTACGTCAGCCTTATTGATGTTAAACATCTTAAGGAACAACATTAGATAGTTTTTTAACAATGGTAACACTTATTTTTTAATATTAAGGAAATTACTGAACTATTGGATCTCAAAATGCAACTAATAAATAAAACGATTTAAACTTTACTGGCTATTAAAATTACATCCCTCTAATGCTTATTTTGACAATATATATTTGACCCTGCTCACTGCTAAAGCTATCTAAGCAGGAACAATGTTTTTTTGTTTTTTTTTCAAAACACATTTTTTCTCCAATCAGTAATCAGATTAATCAAATAAAACCATATACTAAAATGTTGATAAATTTTAATTTATTTTATCAATGAAATCGCCTCCAGTCTCAATTGAAGTCTCTATATGAGGCCGAGAGCGCGATCAAGCCTTTGCCTTTTGATCTTTTGGCAAATCCTTTTATTCCTACTTGATAAGTTCGTCTTTGGTGTTGTAGGCGGTTAGGTTGTTTTATCATTCAATCGTGCCCAAACTCAAAAATCCACGAGATTCAGATCCACCGAGTTTGGAGGCCAAAAATTCAGCAAAATAAATCTGTCAAAATTGTCTTCGAACTATTTGAGACTTTTTTTGAGGTGTGGCATAGAGAAAAGTCCTGCTAACACATAAAAGGCCTCCTAACTTTGCCATCAAACAATTTGTTATGTTATCACTACCGGCACGGATTTCAAGGAGGTTCCGTACCTTTTCCAAATATTTTGGACAACTAATTCTTCAATTCATTCCATTTTTTCCAACTGATGCAAGTTTGAACAAGCTGTCTAACATACAAAAAATCAGTTGCCTAAGTTTGTCAAGAGAGCGCGACAAAAAGGCGTCATAGATAGCTTGCACACACTGTATGTAATTAGATCGTTATACAGTGTGGACCAATATAACTTCCTTTTTTTAATGACAATAAAACAAAGTTTTATAAATTAGAAAATTTTTATATTTTTTTATAATATTAGTACATAGTAAAAGTTTTCTTTTAAATAGTTATAAAAATGTCATTTTTTTAATATATCTCTTTAAATAACTTTTCACTAAGAGGATTTAGAGAAATTATTATTTTTACAGAAAGATACATAATGTAATTAATAGGATTTTTTTATTTTATAACTAATTGATCAGGTAATTTTTTATTAGCAGCTCTGCAAATGTTACTACACCCAGTACAACATTATTTCTAGGCTGTAGATAAAAATCAACTGTTATGATAAAACAATAAGATATTTTTGTCTAATTATTTTATTTTTCTCATCCTTCATAGATTCATATATTTTTTTTTTTTTGACAAATTTACCCATTTCATAGGGGTTATCAATAAATATAACTTTGATTTAATTGAAATATCAGGCCTTATCATAGACATCAAGTAGAATTTCATTAAGTTGATAATGTATTTTTAATTTCTAAGCAATTTGATGGAGTTTTATTAAGATTTATTGGAAGTTTGTGCATTTTATATATTAAAAATATCAACTTTGAGCCCTAAGATGACTTCTTTCCAATTTTGATTTAATGTATGACGTCATTGAAGAAGATCTATAGGTGACAAATCAACAATAACTTGGCAGAGTGAATCCGAGAGGACTTGATGACGTGTTCTTCATCTGCAATCGTATTTTGGAACGTCAAGTTGCAAAGGTGTCTTTATTCTTTTGACAGCTGTACTGATTGTGTATAGAGTGAACACCCACATGTCTTTGTGAAATGTTGAATAAACAGACAAACAGTTATGGATAATATCTTATTTCAACAAAGGATTTTGAGAAGAAAAGTTTCTCCTATACTTACCTTAATATAATAAAAAAACATTTACAACAGTTGGAGAAATGCTATAAAATGGATTGGACATATACAGTTGTTAGATGTTGATATTTCTGCTTCTTTCCCCCTTATCGGTGTTTTGAACGTTGATCGGTTGAATTGAAAAATGTTACAAAACTGAAATGATGTTATTAAAGTAATGGTTCAACTGATATTCAATAAGTTCCGGTTTTGGGGCTTCTTTGTTACCCAGTTCACTATCCGCATTAAACAAAGGATGTTTACTAACTGAGGATTAAAGACCTAGTTATAGTAAACTAGAACTAATGAAGTATATTAAAAATAAGAATGGGCTCAGATTGAACTTTTTAATCGACTAGTTTTTAGTAGTTTATAATTATTTTGGTCTACTAAAAACCATAACCGTCCCAAATTAGTTTAGATCTAGATCAAACTTTTCTTTGAAAGACTAGTTTTAGTAGACTAGAATGATTTGTCAACAAAAAATCATATTGGTCTATGATCGTACTTTTTCAATCGGCTAGATTTTAGTTTACTATAATTATTTTGGTTCAATACCATGCAGTCTCATATCAGTCTAAGCCCAGAACAAACATTTAAAGTCTATTTTTTATTAGACTACTATTATTTTGGTCCACTTAATATTAGAACGGCCTCAAATCGGCCAATATCCAGATGGAACTTCTTTAAAAGACTAGTTTTAGTAAACTGGAATGATTTTTGTCCACAAAAAATCATATCGGTCTTTATCCAGATCGAACTTCCTTAAAAACTAGTTTCAGTATACTAAAATGATTTTGGGGAACTCAAAATTATTATGGTCTAAGATAAAACTTTTATTACGGACTAGTCTGTAGTAGACTAAAACTATGTAGGTCCATTAAATATAATTATCATAGTGGTCTCAGAACGGTCTAGGTACTTTGTTTTTGCTACATAAAAGGTTATAGTTCAACTGTTTCTGTCAAATACTAAAAAAACAAAAAATGAAATTTAAAAAAAAAAACTAAATCTCCCTACGGGTCCTAGTAGCCGAGAAAATGCCCATACGAGCAGAACCAACAAAATTTGTTCCGCGCACTTTCAGACACTGACAAGAAACCAAAAGAGATTGTCATGTTACATGGGTCAATACCAATTACCCAGACATGAACGTTGTGTTCCTGCACGATGGTACCCTTGCACACACGTCCAAAAAGACCCAGAAGTGATTGTAGGACAACTTGCTTTCTGGCCAAAGAAAATATGACCTCCTTACTCACTGCACCCCAACCGGTTGGAATTCACTTATAGAATGCATGTTGAGTCCAAGACCTGCACCGTCCGTTGCCCAAATATCAACAACCTCTAGGACACCGTCAACAAGCACTGGAATATGTACCTTGTCAGAGGACTACATCCACAATGGTACAGGGCCTTCTGTGGCCTCATGGAAACAATTATTGCTGCAAAGGGGGGATTCATCGATGATTAGGGTAGTCGAGATATCAAATGAGTTATTTCTGTTTTATTGACATACCCTATTACAACTGGTTGCTGAAATACATCTTGATAAAGTTCTAAATTGAAAGTATAAAGATTTTTTCGTCTTTACTCAGTAATTATTTTGGTACACTAAATATGTTAAAAGTCTCAAATCAGTCTCGATCCTTGCCAAATTTATTTTAAGGACAAATTTTAGTGAACTATAATTATTTTCTTCCCCTAAAAGTCATAATGGTTTCAAATAGGGCAAGGCACAGATCGATTTTTTTAATGGTTTTAGTAGACTATATATTTCGGTCCGCCAAATTATCATAATTGTCTCAGATCGGTCCAGGAGTTTTAGACCAAAAAACAACACTAATATAGATGCAATTACAATTCAAATCATGTATTAAATAAAATGTAATATGTAAATTATGTAAAAATACACATATCATGAACCTGCGGTTAAAATGAGTAGAAGGAAGATTCATGGAAAGGTGTTACACCATAATGAGTGCAATTAAAAACTAGGTGGAGTTTTGTAGGGCACCATAGAGGATGCCAAAAACTACGTGGATAGATTACAAATCAATTATGTAATGTAAATAAGGCTCTTTGATGTATTTTCCACTTTTTCTCCAACCCTCTAACAAAAACAAACCACAGAAAATAACACTTTTTCTTTATTCTGATTATCTCCCGAACAAATGTAATCATTAATTCGATTTATGAGAGTAGAAAAAACCCATATTAGGATGATGTACCTATTTGTGAAATTGTCTTGGGGGTATAGTTACATATATATACTGTAGAATGTTACGTACATAAATAAAGGCCGCCACTGTAATTTAAAAATATCCCTCATATATATATTCTTTAAGTATTTAAACTTTTTTCACCCTTAATTTGTATTTCTTTTCTTTACTCCCATCCTCATAATTTGAAAGACCATTTTGGGAATGTGTGTGTACGTAAAAAAGGAGAAATATTATCTCTGTAAATCATGTTTTGTATACATTTATAGTTGTGTTGGGCAGAGAGAGAAAACATGTCCAGATATGAGAATTGTTTTCTTTTTTTTTTCCCTATTTCCAACAAGGAAGGAAAAGTCACAAACATAATTACATACTACAAGATTCTGTAAGCAAAACGTGGACAGTTAATATATGTTAATTTTCTTATTCAAAAGTAAGGTTTAATGATAATTTTTTGACACTCTGATTCGGCCATCTTTTGTGCATATACAAACTATAATAAAAAATTTGTCATCTCGACATTATGAGTGATTAAAAAGACAAAAGGCGGCGGTGTAGAGGAGTAGCGACATTGTCAAGTTCTCCAGGACCCTCATTTTCAAACTGGCAAAGATGAAGAATGATGGTGAAGACCTCTCCAGGAAAGCAGGAAGTGGAGGTCACCATTTAAAGAGGGATCCAGAATTCTTACCCAATTTGGAGAAGAAGTTCAAGAAGGAACTCACTAAATCGATGAATCGCCACGCCAACAATTTTTCTGTGGCTGCTAGGACCATCAGGAGGAACATGAAGGGCTACTTTGGATTGTCCTCAAACACAAGAACCCCACACCATCGTATAATAGAGGTTATGAAGGCCAATAGGCTCGAAAAGGAAAAAGTAAAGAGACCCATTTCTTGCCAGATTTTAACCTTTAGAGACGGAAACCAAGAAAACTCCACGAACAAATGTGGTCTCACTGAAGGCCACCATAGTTACTATGTGATGCAACTTGTTAGAGCGGTTTGTTATTAACTCCTGCAAGGAGTTCTAGCGATGTGTGAAGGCTGTGGTTGATGATGAAGGTGGACTCGTTGAGTGACCAATTTTGCAAAAACTTTGTTTACAAGTTTTGTAATAAAAATATATTTTGTTGTTATTATTGAAAAAAAAAAATATTAGAGTATTTCTAAAGCAATCTCTGGAGTTCACGTTTTGCTGACAAAATGTAATACCTATGTGTAATAAGCATTGTTAAATTGGCCATTTTGGGGCCTTCAAGCCAAAGTTTTACAACATTTTTTAATTAAATATTAAGGTAAATAGGAAACTATTTGTTGTTAAAATGGGACCCACAGATAAAATGACATACTAATACTAAGTTTTAGTCCCCAGATGTCGTCTCCTTCAATTATGATGATACAAAAATATACGTCGGTAAAAACGCTTTATTTATAAAGTAATCGAGTACCAAGTTCTTTAGTTGAAACATTTTTTTGCTTTAAATCTTTTTCATACTGTAATTTAGTTCATTATAAACAAGTTATTAAAAATACAAAAACAAAAACACTATACATAGATCGATGCAAAACAAATATATATATATATATGTATATATATTACAGAATTCATTAAGCCTAGGATCATACACGCATAGACATTAGATACGGTACTTTAATAGACTCAATTTATGAATCGATTACCTTATTCAAGAAATTATAAAAGCATATAAACAAACCATTAATATAAATCATGGTGTTTTTTAAGGGAGGAAAAAATATTTTGTACTGTACATGGTTAAATTCACTTATGAGTAGTGCATAAATGCCAATAATTCTGAATGCAAAAAGAAATAATCATCATTATACATGCAGGTTAAATGTATCATGTAAGTATTTGTGTTGCATATAGTCAGTGATTAAAATCCGGAGTATTGCTTAGCCTGCCTATTTTTTTTGCAATTGGTAATCTCGAGAATGAATTTTCTTTTCCATAGCAGTTGTCATTATTTTCATTAGGTGTAAATATTTGAGTAAACTTTGTATATCAAACTTTTGGAATCATATCCCTATCAAAATTAGACGGAAACTTTCGAATTTTGAAGGTATTTTAAACTATGTTCGGATCCAAGAACCGTCCTATCTTTAATAAAAAAGATACTATAAGGTTTTGAAGATCATTTATGAGTTTATAAAATGTAGAGTACGTTGCTTTAAATAATAAAAGAGTCAACTTATAAAAATTAATAAAAACAGCTGAAAGGAAAATACACTACATATCTGTTCATTTAAAAAAGTGGGCTTTGATTATGATTTCATTTAGCAAAGATTGTTCTATAGGCTGTTTTTTAGTCCAATTTGGACGGGGTGTCGAAATCTTAGGACAAACATATCCTTTCATATGTAAATATTATGTCTGTTGATAAGTCAATCAAGGCATGTCCATGCTTTGTGTGAAAATACAAGAGTTTGATGACTTTTTTTTGTTCCATATTTTGTTTAACAAGGCATCATGCAATGCTAAAATCACGAAGACTGTAACAGATTCATTTTAAGGATGTATGTCATTGATTGATTAGGCGTCATTAGAAACAATTTTCAAACTACTTATTCATATTCAAAACTTATAAACCTTCAAGTTACCTATATACTACAAAGAAACTAACGTTGATACTGTTTTTTCGGTCCAGCCGATGATCTCTGACAGTAAAACAAAATTTAATCGTTTTCAAATCATGGATTGATTTTTTCCGTCATACATCACGTTGCTACCTTTATCGTATCACCCAATAGTTCAGACAACGATCTCAGAGCGTGGATCAAAATTTAACCGTTTTCACATCATGAACCGATTTTTCAGTCTCAATCTTAATTTCAGCCATTATTCTAATTTATGAGTTATACAAATATAATTCATAGAAATGAGTTAACTTCATTTGACGTTAATGTAAGTCAATGTTCGAGAGTCAACCATTTCTGCCCTAGCTTGAACCAGTTGGCCATTGTTACCATTCTCGTCTCCATACCTCCTGACAGACAATCACTTACATATAGAGCCTTCGCATGGCGTCTCATCGATTTGGCTAGACTTCTATTGATCATGGTGTACACGTCCTCCATGATCACAATTTTTCGGTGTATACCACTGTCAGGGGACCTCTTAAGGTTATGAGCTGAAGCTGCCATGCTTTTAGTCTTGTCAACGAAACTCCAGGAGAACCCTAGGATCTCCTCAGTACGGGTTGTGGTATGGAGAAAATTAGACATCTTCTGCCATTTCGCCTGACAATTAGTACTGACAACTATTGATTTCTGATAGTTTTTTTATTGTTTATTAACCAATTAGTCCCTACTTTTAACAACTCAACCTACTGCTTTAATATATTCATTCTATAGTAATCCAGATGTATTTAAAGTTGAGTGAGCTACGATTTTACCTGCCCCACTGTTGACCCAGCTACTTTAGAGGAAGAAATTACTCGAAATATTAGTATAATATATTGTTTATTCTCAGAGGGAACTTGGATTTTCAGACTAAAATCCAACACTAATTATACACCGCTACCTAAGTACCTCTTACCCGACCACCTACTCAATTAAACAAATAAATAAGACAGAACTTTCATAAAGGTATATGTACGTATCTAAATAAATAAATAATAATAAAAAACTTAATTAATATTCCGCTTTGACAAAAAATGATAAGTTTTACATATACTTATATACATAAATATATGTAAGGCTACGTGCATGAAAACCCATTCGATGACACGTCTTTAAAAAAACTGACCATGATCATTTTTATCTGTATGTACATATATATACATTTTTGGGGCTACAGATTCAATAGGTTCTTTAAAGGACAAAGTATGACAAAGCACGTTTTGGTTATCTCACAAAAAAAAAAAAAAAAAAAATGTACACATATGTATGATGTATTATGATGGACCATGGCATGTACTTACTTTGAAAGAGAGAGAAAGGCCAAACGCTTCTGGTTATTGAACAGAATAATTCTTACATTAAAAAAAATGCAACCCCACATTGATATATGTGTTACTACTTTGTAGACTTGGTTTTCTGATCCATTATTATTAGGCATACATTAGTTTATTTATGTCTGTTCATCATGTTAGTACAAAATTTCAAGTATGTCCTTATATTTATTGCATCTCGAAACCTTTCCTAAAAAATATATATATTCAATAATCGTTGCTAATGACTCACTGTTCTACATGAGTTAATTTGAATTCAATTTATCAACGTTCAGAAACTTTATGAGAATGACAAATGGAGAAAAAAATTGACAGCTGATAGTCTAATACAATATAAATTTTTGTATTAGTTAAGTAATGCTGGGAGGTTTTTAAAATACATATAAAAATCATATTTTATACTAATTTATTTGACTAGGAAAAAACTATTATCGTTACTATATATAATACTATTTTGTCCGCTGAGGGCGCCCACAGCGGACAGAATAGTATTCGTGTAGCTTATTAGATTTGGACAAAAATTGTTAGCATTTTTGGTATGTCAAAAAAGAAACCCAAAATTACTGTGGTAGCCCTGACAATTTCAAGAATGTTTGGGAACAGCTATGAGATTAAATAAATAAATTTAACTCTTACCCGTCCATCATCAATTCGATTCTGGATCTAAAAGTGATTTACACTTACCCATAACAAGTGATGCTAATCGGTAGCATTGTTTGATTCACACGTTCATTTGAAGTTGCCAATCTGAAGAATATATTTATTTTCCTAGGGTATTACCATTTTTATTTAATTTATTTTTCAACTGACCAATTGTCTAAACAAAGCACAGGGGAGTTCCCGGAATTATATATATATTTTGAGTTTTGGAATTTCTATGAAAAAAAAAATTTTTAAATTACATTTTATACACAGAAGAGAAATCAAACTTCTTGGAAAAAAATTACAAAAATTAAACTTCAAATATTATAATATCCGGAATTCAAATTTCAAAAACTCATAGCTATTCACAAAAAATTATTTTTGTACAAAAAAAATTAAACTATTAAAATTTTTACTTGGTTGCACAACTTTTTTGCTCGAATGTTTTTTTTTATTTCTTTTTTAATAAAATAATTTAAAAAAAAAAAAAATTATCCCGATTTTCCCTAAACATTTTTTCATTTTGACAATAAATATATCTAGTAAAATGCAAAGAATTCTTAATTGGGGCGAGGGGGGGCTGCACCTCCACCAGCCCACCCACTGCAGACGCCCTGACTGATATTAAACATTTGTGCGAGCTCATAAAAGACCGAGAGTAGTACTCTGATGATTAGTTATGGAGTTACAATTGTAAATCATCGTTGGACTCAAAATAGAATTGAGGATCCATTTAGGAGTAATTTTTGACAATGTCCTTGTTTTTTTTCTCTCCCTCTTGTCACAGCTGATTGTAGATAATTTAATGAAACTCTAGGACAGCTAAGCTCCACTTTTTCAAAAAATTATTTAAATTGCTAGGGTTACCATGTTGATTTTTAAAATGCCCAAATGGTTCCCGATTGAGCATCAAATTTAAAACTCCTGTACAAGTCTTAACTTTTACACTCTATCATTCTTGAGCATACATTCCCGTGGTTAATTTGTATACTTAAATGTTAAATGTTTTCTAGAAGAATAATGATAACATCCTTTAAAATTACGATACTTGGGTGCTTAAAATGCTTATGATTTACAAGTCTTGAATATATATATTTTATATTTATGCGCTATGTATACATACTTTTACGCTGTTTATTATTTATACAAAAACAATGCAAAATCCGTATTAGGTGATCCATCATCTTGCAGACAATGAAGAAAAACCAAAAATGGTTGATTATATATAGATTTGTAAGCAGCATTTAATTGAATACCACTAAAGGTTGCTTTTTGCGGGTTTTTTTATCTTTTCTTTCCTCTAATGAACGAATATATATACATTGGTACTCAAAGCAAATTAAGTCAATCCATTATTCATGGAGATATTCTCCCTAAAAGCACACTACAATCTATAGGTATGTGGCCTGTCAATACAAAAACATGCTTTAAAGGTTTTTCTTAAAATGTAGTCTGGAGTACATTTATATTTTTCAACAAAAAATTAGCATCCATTTCTATGAACTAATTATACTTTTTAGTTACCCCTCGGGCAAACTTCATTTAAAGTAGCTCAAAATATAAATAAATAAAATTTTAATTTTTTCACAAAATACTTTTGTAGCCATAAAATAACATAAGTCAAAAATCAAAAGTGAACATTGAAAAAAAAATTATCCCCTTTTACGGATTTTAGTAAGCGATTTAACTTTGTACGATACATATTTTCTTGTTTCCAAAATCCTTGTGGTACAAAGAATCGCTATATCTACAATATTGGAATATTATGTTGGGCCACATAATGTTTTAATATTGTATCAAGACAATAGCAGGCTAGAAGTATAATTTCGGTTATTTGTTCATAACAAGTCAGGGTTGATATTATCTAGTGGTACACATTTTATTATTTTAAACTTTTCAAGAGTTAAATGTTAAAAATAAAAAGACTGTTTGGTAGAGAGGAATTAATATTGAAACACATTTGACCATTAATTCCCTCCCGAAAGCGGAACACCCTATCAATCATTTTGCTCAAATCATAGTTTTCAGCTCCTTTGCATATTTATTTTTAACAGCACTCGTCCATAAGATCACTGAGCAATCTATAAGACAGAGATAGATTCAAACGGTGATATTTTCTAACATGAGCAGGGTAGAGGAGACCTAGGGACTGCTGCGCACCTTTTTATCTTTTGGCTCGATTACTGGATCCGTCTAGAAAAACCTAAAAAGACTTCAGTCCTATAAGACCGGTGTAGGTCTTTTATGGTTCCTCCAACAGCTAAAATTACTTAGATAATAAACACACGATCGGAGCGGGGTTTTTTTTTTCAAAAGACAAGATAGCTTAAGCTTAAAGTACGATGTTTTTGAAGAAGAAATACTTAGTGCAGTGTCCTTGTTTAGGACTGAATACTAAAGTACTGTCCAGTTTATTTATAAATATCAGTCTTATTTCCTTGCTTTTATTCTCTACAATCCTAGCGAGAAGAAAACATACTAAAAAGATAGTTATGGCCGTAGGTCTAAAGAACTGACTTATCAGTTCTTTAGACTGATGAATTGTGAAAAAGAGTAGACCGATTAAGAGAAAGAGAAAAAAAGAGACGGATTAGGAATTCAGTCCTAAGAGGGATCCAGCACAGCTGGGAATTGATTTAACAAATACACGCCTAAATATAATATAACACAACATAATTAAATCAGTTCGTTATCAATCAAATCAATTAATAGATTATGCTATTCTGTAGTTGTTTGACTAGATTAAAATTAAATCGAGATTGAGCTATAAATGATGAAAATATACTAGAGCATATCTTGTAAAAGAGTAAATATCGGGACTTTTCATGATCTTGAATTCTTACTTTCAATATATATTGTAACACATTAAAGTGTAAATACATTATGATTAAAATTATATATTAGTCATAATTATATATTTAATGATATAATACCTAACTGGACTGACTATGTGTGATTCACCATTAATTGGCCAATAATTAATTGTTAAAAAAGTTATTGTGGGCCTAGTGCATGGTGCTTACAGACCTAGAGATACAAACAAAGTGACAGAATTATGGTTTCCTGGGACCAGATAAAAAAATAATCCGATTGATATATTAGTATATTAAGAGTTAATCATACCTAGTTGTTCCATATTTCTAAAGATTTGTAAACCTTTGATTCCTTGACAGTAGCTCAACTCAAGTATTCTGAATGAGAAGCATAGTTTATATTTTACACCCATTATGTGACTCAGCAGATATTTTGCCGTCTCACACTGTCAACAATATGAATAAAACAATAGGTTGCAAAAAATATATTTATTTGTATGTTTTTCAAGGCCTTTTTGCACTCATATATGTGGATTGAAGGGGTATGTACAGATGTGGCCTGTCAACACAAACAAGTTGCAATGATATTTATCACAATTGAGGCTGGATTTCATTTGTATTCTTTGACGAATCAAAGTCAATTTAATTAAACAAATTATTCTGATTAACATATGAGATGTGCCGTATGTTGAACTAAAAGTTGATCGTCACAATTATGGCTGTGGAGTCAGGGATATTTGAGGGGAATCCAAATTGAAATACTACATCAAGTCCTGAGTACAGTGGTCATTTCAAGTCGGAGTCCAGAATCTGTCAAATCACAAACTTTGATAGATTATTGTCTATCAATCTTGATGAACACTGCTACAAAAAGGTAAAAAAATACAATCTCATACTTTGCAAAGGGGTTCATATACCAAAGGAAATGAGTAATGGAAACTTCAGTAATATTTAGTTTTTGATTTTCATGAAAACAGAAGTTAATAACTCTTTTCAAAATCAAGCATCTGCATTTCAATTAAGTGCATATTTGTATAAATACTATATAAGGAAAATGCAAAACAAAGATGTATTTACATATCCCAGTTTGTTCATATGAAAAGTAAGGCTTTCAGAAGAATCACAATACAATAACTATGTAACAACGTATTAGTTTCCAGAAAACACTGCTGCCTAAATAAAACAGACTATCCTACGCTAGACTGACAAGGACATACGAGTCCAACCTCTAATTCATAGCCCTGGCTTCAATAAAGGATATATAAATTAATAAATTTTAATTGACATCAGCCATATCAGTGAAAATATAAGTCTCTTAAAACAAAGCAAGATTCTTAGCTAATGCTTAAGTTCTTGAGATATCTTAACTCGTCCGAGTAAGTAGAAAATATTCGGCTGATTTTTGGGCCTGTGATTGTCTCCATTGCTTGATTTTTGTTCAAGATTGTTTGTATGTTGAAACTCCACATATTTTTGATACTCAATCCAAGGTTCGATTGTATTATAATTTGAGAGTTTCAATTAAATATCTTTCATATTATGCATTTACGAGCATGGAAATCGCATTTGAATAGTATATGTATTTTATTTTATTTTTTACCAATAACAAGAAATAAACTGATGTACCCATGAATTTTGTTGTTACATGTGGGTCCTTTACCTGTATTAGTATTGGGGTTCGTCTGAAAATCTTGGACCGGTCCGATACTCTTATATATTTTGTAAGCCCGAACTGATTTTATTCATACAAGAAACTTTGTCTAGATTGGCCTTACAAAATCTGTTCTGCAAAAAAAAAAAAAAATGTTCTAAACAAATTTATGAATGAGTTTTGACGCATTCGGGAGGTTTATCTAAAAAATAAGAAACTTAAAAATCCAGAATAAAAAAACAATTAAATTTTGGTCCACGGTCACAAACGAAATATCATTTCGAATTGGTTTGGAAAATATCCTCTGTGACCGAACCGACAAAAATTGATATTTAACCGAGTTTCAAAACCAGAGAGTATATACTATTATTAGGTTTTCAGTCTGAAAATCCTTGAGAGGTCAGAGACCGCTATAATTTTTAATGAATCGAACTAATACGGTTCTTTAAAGAAGTTTGATCTGGACTGCTCTAATAGAAAAAATTTGTATGGGGTAATAATCATTTAAAAATCGATATAAACTGATTCTATATATGAATTTATGATGAATATCTTATGTATGCTTCAAAATGGCGAACATCGTTCAGTAATAACGTCATATGTTGCTTAATGACTTGTATGAATAATCTTTGTGCAACTTATAAATCAAAGTAAGCGAGAAAATTGGTTCATGATTTTAAAACAATTAAATTTTGGCATAGAGATTGAGATACAAGTATATACCAACACATTATTGGAAATTGGTGTAGAAAAAAATATAGGATGGAACGAAATTGCTCAGTGAACAATACGCACAGGATACATTATTCTGTTGAACTCAATAGGCGTAGGTTCACGCCCCAGTCGGTCCTAGAGAAGGAAATATATTTTATGTTTATGGACTTCAAACACAATTTCTAAGTCAGATAGTATATATGTAGATTGTAATACTATAATATACTGTTCACTTATACTTAATCATTGCAGCTCAATCTGACCAATTAAAGGAAGATTAAAATGAAAAAAAAATTGATGACTGAATGAGGGAAAAAATTCGGTCTTGGAATAAGTCTCAACACTAGTATGAATGTTTGTACATACGACCTCTTGAAGGAACATATACATGTTTAGAAATGAATTGAGAAAATTAATTAAATTGAGTGCATCTTCCTATGGCTAATTTGCGTCTCATGGCATGGGAAAAATACAAAACTGGGAGTGCTTATGTATTTATTTATATACAGGAAATCCCTGTAAAATGCGGATTATTTAAGACGCGGTAACTCTTCTTATTTTTTCAGTGAATGAAAGTGGAAAAGTGGAATTAAGTGTCAATTAGGTGTCAGACCCCCCACCAAAGAAAAATTAAGGACTTTCTTACTCGATTTTTTTTTGTGAGGATGAAAAAAATGTACGTTAATATATATTTTTTTGAAAAGAAATTCATTTTGGCAAGTTATGCAGCCGAGCAAAAAAATTTAATAAATGAATTTTTTTTCCAAAAAATTAGGTATATGAATTTTTTTGTGAGTAGCCGTAGATTTTCGAATTTTTTTTCCAAAAGTTATTTATTTTTTGTGACCAGCCGTGGAATGTTGAAATAGTTTTCCAACAAATTAAACTTTTTGAGAACAGCCATAGATTTTTGAAATTATTTTCCAAAAGATTTACTTTATTTTTACTTTATTATAAATAGCTGTAGATTTTTGAATTTTTTTTTCCGAAAAAATTAATTCCAAAAACCAATCACCCCCCTCCCCCAAAACCAAAACAATTAATAATAATAATATATACATTTATAATCTTGTAGACACCTCCGGTGTCTGTTGCGTCCAGTTTGGTCTCGGAACAGTACAGTTCAGTAGGGCATATAAGTCCTAAACTTATCAAGTTTGTTTGTTGAATGCCTTTTCTCAACTTTATTTCTTTTTTAATTAATTAGTTCTAGAACTGAACTGGCAGTCCTAAAGACTGTTCCCAAAGACCTATAGGACTTGTCCCAAGATTGGACTGAACTACACCAAATAAATATAGAACAGACACAACACAAAATTAGAAGTTCAAAAACCATAAAAAAGGTTTGCAAAATATATTTGTTTGAGTACATCTTCCGACGGTTTACAACATAATCGAAGGAAGTGTTTACGAACCATATCAGCCGGGGACCCCACTTTTCTCATTTGTAGATTTATATTCAAGATTTTTTTTCATGTTGACGTTCCCCATATGTAGATTTCAAGCGTTGGTTTTCCGATACGACTTGTATATATGTATATATGTACATGAAATATGTGCTTACATCAGTACAAACCACACACAATGCTATTGTTGATAGATAATAATGATATTTCCAGTGTGCCTTACTTTGTCCTGCTGAGCTAATTGATCATTAAAAAACATTCTCTTCCTTCGTTAGTTATGAGAACGATATCAGGGAAGCACCATCGGGGACCACTGGTGGAAGAGTCATAATAATCGTTTATCTTTGGTTGTATGTATTTCCCGTTGTTCTTTAAAATAAAGAAAAAAATAAAATGGGGGTACTCATCTTTATTTCTGACTCGTGACTTTTAGTTTGGCTAGAAACTAAAAGAATTAATAAATTATTCACATAGATAGAAGAAAGGTTACTTATTCTTCCTCTCAGTTTTCTTCAGCATATATGTTGCCCGTTAACACAAAAGCAAGATAATATGAAATTTCTCAAAATTGAGTGACGAGTTATCGTCGTTTTTTATCTATAAATGTGTATCTGCTGTTAGTAAAATGGGACTTTCTGTACCCCAAAAATTTTGTTAAATTGATTGAACTGTGTTAAAAATAAATGCTTACCGCAGAAATTTTTAGTATACTTCTCAAATATCCTTAAGAAATACAACTTCTTCCTATTGTAAAAATGCAATTTCTATGAATATTTGTAGATTTTGCAATTTGTAATAAAAGGTTTGATGAATTTGATTAATTAACTTGTTTTTTAGTTGTTCCTTTGCTTCTTCGATTTCATTTTTTTTTTTCAAATTAAGGCATATGCGTTGTTATTTATATGGTATCAGCTATTATTCTTTATATCACTCAATCTTATCAAAATTAATCAGGTCATTTTAGGCATCTAAAGTTCGTTAAAAGTAAATAATATTTGATAAATAACATTCATTTAAAAAAAACTTAATGTTTTAATTATAATAATAACAATTTTATCTATGTGATTGTCCATTTTTTGAACATTTTTTAAAGCTGTATGGACGAAATAGAAAAACTTTACAAATTAGCATGGTGTAGTTTTGTATCTATGTCGACTTTGCTTCATGTAATATAATTCGTTTAATATTTGGTGTAACAGGGATTTTACCCCAGCTATCTAAGAACGTAAAAAAATATATTCACTAACAGAGGGTTTGCCATTTGGGTGTATTGCAAATTGGAAATCAAGTAGGCAATATTGTTCGTCAAAAAAAGAAAGTTGACATATTAATAGATTTCATTTGAAAGAGACCCTATCAGGGTCAATATATATTTCTTAATTCAAATAAAGGCTTTCAACTATAGCTTAAATTCTTGGGTATCTCAACTTCTGAATTTGAATATATATCCTATAATTGACTAAAATATGTCTATGCAATATTGGCCTGTTACAAGGTTCCAGGTATGAGGAAAACACAATGATTAAATGTAATTTTTGACTATTTTAATACAAATAACTCAAATTTAATTATTCTTAAAAACTTTATAAAGTCCACAGTTGTTTTACTTATAAATACATACTGAATATGTAATTTTAATAGACAACATTGAAATGAAAGTATCAACGAACTTAGTACCTAAAAAGGATGACTCAAGTTTTAGCTAATTAAAAAATTCATTTTAAAACAAAAAAATTGAAGAGTTATTGTTTTTGCAACTTGTACAGGCATTACAACTCGTACAAAAATAACAACTTGTACATACATTTCAACTTGTACACATCATATATCCATATGAAATTAAAAAAATAATTTGACATTTCTCTTTTCACAATTGTTGTTCCAGATTGTTTTAATCTTAACGCAGCACATATTATATATTTAGATAAATGTATTTTGTATTAAATTTTGTTCTATTAGGACATGAGTCGAGGAAAAAAAAGATAAGATACATACTAATCCATCAAAGCCTGTCCGTATCACTTTATGTAGGTAAATATAGCAGTATCATTTCTAGGGGAGACTGGCCACATGTAACGAGTCCTTAATATATATACTAATTGTTTTGAGGGGAGGGGCTTTCTGACAAAAAGTTTTTTGAATTACTTTTACAAAAGCAAAATTTAACGAATACTTATTTAAATACTAAAAAAAATTTCACTTTTTTATAAATGACACAATTTAAGAAATAATCTTTTTTTAAATTAAAAAAAAATTGATAATTTTTTTTGTAAAAATTGCAAAATCTGACAAATTATTTTGGAAAAGTTGTCAAATTTGACAAATTAATTTGGAAAAATTGTGAAATTTTTTGCCTTTGCAAAATTTAACAAATAACCTTTATATATGAAATATTTTTGACAAATAAATATAGTTTACTTCAAAATCGTGAGAAAAATACGTGGTTTCTTCGACAAATTTTACAACTAGATTGAAATTGGGAAAAAAAATTCCCAGTCGACAAAAGACAAACTTACTTATTTTGAATAATATGTACTCTGTTATTCTTTTCTTTTTTAATATGTCTAGCTGCGCTTTATGGCATACGCTCATTGCTACATTGTTATTTTTTAGATCAAGAAATCATGCAGTTTTAAGATATTAAGCGAACACTAAAAAAGAAGTGGTCGGGAGACAAACTTTGCTAGATGACCATAAAGGATAATGTTTTAACTGTCTATAATAATGATCAGATTTCTATAAGAACAATCTAATTACCTTGTAATCTGCTTTCATACATCGCAATGTTATAATCCAACACCTTGAAGCATATATTCATTTATTCTCCAAAAAATATATTTATATAGGCTTTTTTTTTTTTTTTAATTTCGAAGATAAATATTAAATTTTGTAGAAGCTGTTCCTGACATAGGAACCATCATGTAATTAGGCTTTCTAGAATTTTCAATTTGATGTATCGTACCGACTGCTGGCAAGACAGACCGATTTTGACAAAACACACAAATAATCATATTTTCTTCCATCACTATTGTTAGAATTATGAACTTGATGTATTGTACCTGCTACTGGGCAAGAAAGACAGATTTTGAAAAAAGCATGCAACCACTCATAAACTATGACGTGACTATTTAAAAGTGTTGTGGAAGTCAAAAGTCTGTCGTACACACATTATGGGCTAACCTTGTATTTCTATTAACCCTGCCAAAAATTATATTCTTCCTTAACTTTTCTTGATTATAAAAAAAAATTATAAATTTAATACTTTTTGAATATGGTAAAATTAATATTTTCTTGATGGGGGCCAATATAAATGATTTGCCTTTAATATCAATCATAACCTTCAATACAATATCTCTTACATCACCTTCTTTTCCATTCAGTATCATAACGTTTTGAGTAAAATATTCAGAATCCTGTTTTTTTTTTTTGTTTTTTTTTGCAAATCTAGAATTGTCGAGAGTATCTCCAAACAAGTTTTCAAAGGATAAAATATTTTTTATGGCTCTGTAAATAAAAAAATGCAGGGAAAAGTAAGGTCTTTAACAATTTATGCATGCAAATTCCCTTAACAGAAGTCCCTTCGCCCAGCAGATTCCCTTTGTTGTTTATTGATCATTATATATAGTTGTTATTTGTAGATCTCAGGATCTGTAATCCCCGGATCAGTGGTCGTTCAAGTCCAGTGTTAGCGTTGGACAATTTTTTTTCAAATGTAGTTTGTTGAAGAAAAAAAACCATAAATATAACTTTTAAATAGATTCAAAAAATGTTGGAGGTATATAGATCATACCCTGATAATTAGACTATAAGCTAAAAGAGTTGGAACTTCTCCCAGTCTACCCTACTTAAAGTACACATTATATCTAAAAATAACTAAGTTATTATTATGTTCATGGATTACAAATGATAAGACATAAAAACTTCAGTTGATTTGAAGTCATGTATGATATCAATCAAATAAAAAATGACTCTCAGGAAAATTTAGTTTGTGTGCTTTTTTCAGAGGAGGATTCAGAGAACAAGGCGGACTATGGTCCACTTCCGAGTATTGAGAGTATAAGGGAAGCCAAATAAATACAAGATGGACGGAACTTCCATGAATTTGATTTGAGTTTTTTTGTTTTATCCATTTGTTAGTGAACTGGGATTTCCTATAGAGCAGATTTTATATTATTGCTTCAAATCTGTTTAAAATACATTTTATCAGCAGATATTTTAGGTATGATCCTGTCATGCAAGTCATGAAAGAGGCTAAGTACATTGTATTCTTCACCTTGTCTCAGAAAAATTATATTCATATATATTGTAATTTCTGTAAGCAAATGGTGAGCAAACTAAATAATATAGTTATCCGCAAAGTGGTGTAACAGTTTTGAATTTGGTGGTGCAATATAAATAAATTAAAAATAGTATTCCTTTTAAATTTATTTTTATCACACCCACAAATAATATTTTGAATTTAAATTCACAAGTAATTAACATTACCATTCAGAGATGTTTTTTTTTTTTTTTGCAAATTTGCTAAAGCTGTAATCATTATTCTTTTACTTTTGAAGCGATAATATCTAAATATAAAGTACAACCAGTACTGTATTTGCTCATGAAAGATGCAGAAAAATGCCAGGGATTTTTCGGAGACTTATAAGTAGTGATGTAAATCATGTGAATTTTTAGTTTATCCTATTTATTTGGGGGTTGGTAATCTGACGAATTTTTATACACTTTTCCTTCGCAATTGTCATAATTACTAAACTCCTAAGTATTGAACTTTGTTTTCTACTACATTCAATCATTTTTCAAACCTGTTTGAACCTTCGTGTGTACTCATAAAAGAGGGAGATTAACCCTGAGGATTCGTTGCAGAGTTTTAATTGTAAGTCTTTGTTGGGCTCAGAGTAGAATTGAGGATCGACATAGGAATAATTCTTGTCAATGTCCTTGTTTAATTCCTTCATCCCCTCTTTCTTTGTCACAGCTGATTATAGCCAATCTGATTAAACATCATGGCAACTACGTTGCTCTCCTTTGCTCTTCTTGAAAACATTTTTCACATTGTCAGCTTTAAAAAGTTTCTGTCTTTTTTTACATACATAAAGTTCACACATTTTTATCACTAGTTAAAATTATCTTCCTGGTAGAACTTGGCTTATTTTGCTACCCTATGTATTATTGTGCAGACTCTTACTCGTTTAGTTAACAAAACTAACATAAAGAAACATTGTTTATACCCCATTGTTGTAATGTATACAAAATTTATTACAAATAAATAATAATAATTACACACAAACAATGTTATTTTTTGTTTAGTACAAAAGGGCCACTCTTTGATAACATTAATTATAATTAATGTTAGATGTTATATCTTTATAATTAACTCTAATTACGGACTCATTTTGTCGTCGGTTTGAAGTCCCATGAAATCTTCCCACTGTTGGAATGTGCATAACTATTTGCAAATAATTGTTTTAAATTAAGTCATTTCATTTGCGTATCTATAAGTAAATGGGGATACGTAAAAGAACATATGGCATATGTTATATTAACATACTGAATCGATGAGTCACTTTAATATTTCCAATCCCTTTAATTCTATGTAGAGTGTATTGTAATCATTTTCATCCGATACAACTTTTGTAGATCATTTGAAGAAATAGGGAGGAATGCTTATAGAGTAGGATGGGCATTTTGTATGGGAAAAAATAATTTTGTATGGGAGAAAATAATTATTATTTAAGAAGAAGATATGAACACTACCGTCATCATAACAAGGAGTATTACTTTTTCTAAATTATAAACTTAGTATTTCTTTCCAGAAATCCCTTCGCTATTTGTAATATGTACAAGAATATCCTTTTTGCAATGGCAAAACTAAGTTTAAGAGTGATTAAAAGAAAAACGGCTGTTGTGTGTTAAAATATAATAATAATAATATTTTATCTACACGAATACAACTTTAAATGTGGAATGCCATTCACTAAATGAGCAGTAACTCATTTTCTCTTTAAATAAATAAATAATAGGTAGCTGATCGTTACAAAGGTATTCATTCAATAATATGTCTTAATTTTACGAAGGGCACATTTTTTCTTTACATTAATGACATCCTTAACCATATATACTGTAAACATTTGTGAATGGTGCTCACGATTCGTGAGTTAGAGTACCCTGGGGATTCTTTTGCTCATTAAAATGATACGGAAATTGTGTTTGTAATCTAAAATAAGCGCCTGCATAAACAAAAGTGGGAGCACTGTTTACAAGACATACATATATCAGACATCCCATTTCAAAATAAACTCATTACTCAAATCAAATTCTGTAAATGTTGTACATTTATGTCTTAAATAGATTAAATGTGAGCCCATGGACTCGACTCCACCACTACGTCAGATGTCGTCCCTCCAAGGAACTAATGAAGAAATATATGATGTAATTTCAACCCGGTTTTGTATGTCTGTAGAGGATCATTTTGATGTAATTAGTCTCTGAGTATCTACATGACTATTAACAATGTAGCAACGAGCGTGTGTCTTGCTAAGCGCGTCGTATTAAAAAGAAAAATATTCAAAGATGAAATCGTAGTCTTTTATATGTTGAATGTGTTGCTAAGAGTATATAAGACTTAACAGGGGCTTCCAAATTACTATATATATATGTTAGACTCTACCAAAATTAGGAATTCGATGTAGCCAGGTATTTTTTATTTTGCATTTTATTCCTCTAAACAAGAAAAACCCCATCCAACGTAAAAAAATGGTCTTTTGTTTGAAAATCTTAAAAATGTATGTCTAAACAAAGAATTGGTGTTGTGTCATTAAAATTATCGATTTGAATCACTTTACCAATTTTTTTTTAATTAAGTATTATGAACAAACCATATATTTTGCCACAATATTTATCGAACTTGCCTCATGGTACGAGTATTTGAGCTTGACACATGCTATCAATAATTATCTTCTTCGAGAGTAATAATTTGTTCAAGTACAAAAGTAAAAATTCCTTCATTTGTGGGGGGGGGGGCTACTGCCCCTTTACCCACCCTTGCTTAATCCCAAACGCAAGTTCTAGAAATATTGTTTAGTAAAAAGCTTTTAGTATCTTTTATTCAATTATGAATCATTTTCTAGAGTTCTATATCATATATAATTATTTTTTTCACTAAAATAATTATGCTCAATTTAAAATTGAGCATAATTATTCATTTATAAGCATCAAGTGAAATTTCTAAAAATTGACTATAGAATGAGTAAGAATGTGGGCAAACAAACTTAGTTTTATAGTTAAATAAAACATTAAATATGTAACAAGTCACTTAATTAATCATTTCTAAGAATAATGATTCCATTATTTTGACTTTGGTCCTCTCTTGCCTCATTATCAATCCTACAAAATGAAACCAAAGACTGATTAAATATATTTATTGTCTTGTTTTTCATTTGTTTTTGTACAGTTAATTAATTTTTACTTTCTCTTATTTCAGCACTGAAAACCTTTCGGATCAAGATATCGAGGTAAGAACAGTCAACTTTTTTTATTCTATCTATATTAATCATATTATGTGATCCCAACCAACGTCTTTGTTGAACACGAGCACATAGACAAGTATTACAAAAGCAGTTTATTGATATTGACCAGCTCGTATTATTTGTTTTCAAAAAATACATCTGTTGTTTGCAAAATATATTGTTCGTCAATATAAAAACAATCTTGAAAAAAATCAAGAAAAAGGCATTTCAAAGCTTAATTCATAAAATTAATTTCATTCCGTAATGAAATTAATTCTGAAATGTTCGGCAATAGCCAAACATTTTAGAAGTAGGTTAATGATATTGACCAGCTATTATTTATAAATGTTTTGTATAAAAGACTACCGTTGTTGTCCAAATATGTGGTTCATTGACATAAAAACAATCTCTAACTTTGTTCAAGGAAAAAAGTAAATTACTGGAAAAAGTAAAGTTTCCAAATTATTCATGTCATAGTTTTGAAACTTTATTTGAGTCAAGAGACTTTTATCGACTCCAAAGTAGCGCCTTCCATTTTTGTTTATTGTCACGATCAGTTTTGGTTACTTGAAGTACAATTTGCGACACACTCAAAAGGTTTCTCACTTATATGAGATTGATGGTGTCTCAACATAAATATAATCTTGAGCAAAATTTAAGAAAAGGATGTAATTCAAATATTATTGGTTATTTTTCTTCATTTACTGAAGCAATCGTTATAACTTACGCATCCCTATTATGCAAATTTTGAGAGGTTAAAAGTCATTTTTGTACAAATATTCCGAAGAACAATATTGAAAAGAAAATAATTAGCTGTCGACTGCTGAGAAAAACATTGACCTAGTTGCCAACATGAGTACGTAGAAATAAGAAAACCCTTACTGTTGACCCTATATTCAACACGGGATCGATTAGTGACATTTAGGGATGTTGCAGAGGAGAACCAATATGCTTTTAGCATCAACTACTTTACTTCAGTGATGGTTTTAGGATAAAGACTGAAGGCTGATGAGTACCTTAAAATTTTGGACACCAAAGTTCTCCCATGATAAACTACATCTGTCCGGAGTGTTCCAACAAGATGGCAACATCCCATCCACAAAAGAAACCCCAAAGTGGCTCCAGGCCAACATGCCCATCTTGGAAAATAACTTCTGGCCACCACAGAGCCCAGAAATCAAATCCCTGAGACTATTCCATCTAGACACACGTAAAATCCAAGGCCTGAAGGAGACACCGCGACAAGAATACCTCTGTTAAAAATACCTTTGCCTCCATAAGCGTCGAGTACATTTAGAGTGTCTGCAGCTACTTCCGCGACTGCTTGGAGCTCACCATCAATTCTGAGGGGGGATATATTGACTAAAACATGCTCTTTGTGTGTCAAATAATAATTAAAACTTAATAAGCTTGTTTCCTAATTCAGCCAGGATCCCACCAAGGACTTCCGTAATTATGCTCTTTCAAATAAAATCTATAAATTTTACAATTTTATTGTACCGATGAATTTTTGCCAATTTAAATTTAATTTCTAGCACACGCAAAGGGCTAATATGCATAAATTTCTCATAAAAATGGAAGATAATTTATCGATAAGTACAAATCTTGACCACACTCAATTTTGATAATGATACTATTAAGTTACTTTTGTGATGATCAAATTACATTACTACCTCTAAAGAAAAGAAACCCAAAAAATTCCATGAAATTTATTCGACATAACATCATTTGTAATAACTATGGACCAACTTACACAATATATATTATTCAAGCTTTCGTCAAGGCAAAATGTATCATTAGCAAACCATGACAAAAATAACCAGTTCCCTTAAAAGAAAAAGTTTTATGAATATAATATATGTCTACATAAAAACAAAAATAAACCAAATATGGAATAAGTTATTTAAATCAAATAATAAACTCGCCAAAAAAATAAATAATTGACCATCAAAACCCTTCTCTATCTTCTTGCACGATTCTCTGAACTTGATTTAAATATGATTTTTATTGACTATTCCATTTTATTTGCACCATGATGCATGATTTCTCTAGCTACAATACATTGTGCCTATTCTAGTACAGCGGTTTGGCTCAGTACGTCCTATGCAGTTCAGTACGTTTTTATTAACTGTATATGAAATAAAAATATTAAATATTTTGATATTATAAAATTTTGGTTCTTTTTTTTTTTAATTAATAGATTCGGATTGTGAAGTAGGATTTTAATCCATAATTAACCTTTTATTTAAAAAATAATTTATATGTATTTGTTTCTACAAAAAAGACACAAATACTTTCAAAATGATAAAATACATCCCAGTTGTTAAAAAACCACTTGTATGATGAAGGGATAATTCAAATAAATTTCCCAATATTTCCAAGTTAGCTTTACAATACCTTACAACAACAAGTAAATCAGTATAAAGGTAAATAATTTATTTGAAACCTGGCGATATTGTGACAAAAAGGTAGATAATCATTGCTCGGCAAAAAAAAAATATAAATTCATTAATAATAATATTTTATAATCCGGGAATATTTTATATCAACCTTTGTTTTTTAGGGAAGTTAAGTATGTTTACGAATAATTTATTTGCACAGAAAAAAAGAATCAAAGGATAAAATACCGAAAAAAATTGAAAAACTACATTAATTCTAATGATAAAACATTACTATTGTACTGTACCAAACCGCGTACCATGAAGGGTGTGCTGCTGTTCGTACCGAACCGTGTGTTCAGTGTACCTTCCCACCCCCAAAGTATATATATTTATACCGATTCCGAATTCGATATTCTACTCTCAAGAGGGTTTTCATTTCATACTTCATAGGCTCTACCACTTACATACTTTTTGTATTTCTCTCTACATTTGTTTACCTCTCTTTTTTTTATATGGGGACTTCTTGAATGAGATCAATTCAAAAATTAGTTTTACCCTTGAAATATTGTCATGGTCTTATCTCGAATTGACTATGATGAAGAGTGTTTGATGGAGTGCTCTTTTTTTAAAAATAAAGTTCAGAATTTCAGCTATCAAATGATATATTTTTAAACCTTTTGGAATATATTCTTTTTGAAACTATGAACGTCTCAAATAAAAATAACTTATGTTCAACTTTAAACGAAGATAACTGAATGTATGACCATGATACGGACATTTTTGTTAAGGCTTTGAAATGAATTTTTATAATTTATCTCTATCTTCAATACCAAGTGCTTAAAAATGCTTTGAACCTTAAAATAAAAAAAAATAAAAACTTTATGGCCTTTTTCTGAAGACATGAGGCAAACAAAGAAAAAATAAGACTGTATTTGGAATCAAGGAATCAAACTCTTCTAAGTAAAGCATACGCTGTTGTAGTGCTTTAAAAAAAAGTATGATTTTGTTGAACAATGATATATGTTATTAAAACCTATATTAATAGAAAAAATAAATTATTTACATTTGTTAAACAATATACTTGGTGCAAAAGATATATCTCACGTAAATTTCAAGTGTTCTCTTGAGCAAATACAGGTACTTACACAGCTTACTTTTTTGGTTTGCCAGATAGCTTGTTCAAACTTGCACCAGTTGAACAAAAGTAAATCATTTGCCGAATTGTGGGCCCAAATATTTTGAAAAGGCACGAAAACTTCATTGAAATACGTCTTGGGAGAAACAATATAGCCATTGCTCGAATTGGGAACTCAGTTATACGTTTTTTTTTCTTGATAAAGATAAAATTTGAGGTCTCTAAAGGACTTGGCTCCCTGCCACACCTAAAAAAACATATCAAATGGCTCTATGAAAAACTTGGGCATTTCATTCGCCAGACTTTTGGCCTCATAACTCGCTGGATCTGAATACGATGAACTTTTGTACGGTGCACCATCAAACAAAAAACATACCCAAAACCCCTGCACAACCATAAACGAACTTATCAGTCGAACAAAGAAGAAATTTTTGGATTTGTCAAGGCTTGCTTGATCTTTTGTCATCGTATTGAGACTGTTATTGAGGCTGAAGGTAATTTTATTCAATAAATTTAATCAAATCGATCAAGTTTTTCGAATCTGGCTTATATTTTTGTAATCGGAATATTAATAGGAGAGAAAATTGTATCTGAAAAATAAAATCCTTTTTGTGGCAGAGATAGTTTGTGCCACCTTTATATATTGTTATATGTTACGTATGAAAATGAAAATAATTCAATATGCTTAATCCAAATGTGTCAACACAAGATATTGCCCAATCCTTAGCAAATTTTAAAGAGTTGTTTCTAAAGGTTGGTTCATATCATATATGTAGATATTTATATATATTTTTAACCAGTATCAATTTATTCTGGTGTTCAAATAATAACAATACAAAAACAGTTAAAGTATTTAAGTACATAGAAAAATGTAAAGACCATATAAAATTTCCAAGAATAATAAAACGACACACAAAAAAAAGAAACAAAATAAGTAAAAACCCTAGTTCATTAAAAATTTTAAATATTGTTTTGCAATGTTTAAAATACATGCCCCAGTTTCCATTTTCTTTGCTTTGATTGCATTCACACAGTACTGTCATTGTACGATTACTGCACGTAGGTTTACCTCACTTTTTGATATTAGAACAAAAAAATCATGTGGCTTTATTGGCCTTCCAAAAACCACATCTAGTTCATCTGCCAATGTGTCATATATTGCCTGCAGTGTTTTACATTCATATAGAATTTGAGATGTTGTTTCTTGCTTTTCCTACAAATGGAGCAAAGTTTGTCGTTGCTTAAAACAGCTGACACTTTCAGAGTTCCAATAATCACACGGTAAGAAAATCATTTTTCCGAAGGAGTCAGCAATGGGTTCTGAAGAGTACTAATGGCTTGTCTTTCTGTTAACGGTATGTTTCTTCTCTTTAAAACAGGTCTAATCAGTGGTAGTGATGATTCACAACACATTTGTCTTATTGATACAACTTTTATCTTAGCAAGCTGTTTTCTTAAACAAAGCTCCTTAGAAAAAATCATAAGTATGCACATGTTGTATCTTCTGCCTTTTTGAATTTGTTTGTGCGTCATCATATCTAAAAGATTATCCTTGTAATTAAAAAGATGATTTAAGAAAAAAAACGGCATTTTCGGGAGAGAAGCGGGAATTTTTATGAAGGCCCCTATTAATGGAGCGTACCCACCCATGACTAGTTCAAGAGTATAAAAAGAATCCTTTACTGTATTAAGGAGGGACCATCAATATTTGAGTTTACATAAATACCTTAGCATTGAACGTACACCAAAGTTGGAATATTGGAGATTAAAACAAGATTTCCAAAAGCTTCTTCAATCTATTAAAAAAATAAATATTATAATATGAAATTACTAGGAGAAATTGAGTTTTATTAACATACATAAGCCTTTTAGCTGAAAAAGGGTACCCTAGCTAAGACCTACACTTAAAACAGTTAAACATTCCGACAATCAAAAAGTCATAAAAACAATCACGCACTAAAAAATATTAGAAATAAAAAAATAATTCATGGGTGTCCCTCGATGAAAGCGTTTATACCACTAGACAGTTATTTTGAAAGTAGGTTCATATATTGTTGAATCAGACAATTTATATTTGGCAATGGCAATAGTATGGTCTCAGGAATCAATACCTATCCATGGTACTTTCAATGCCAAAGCACCATATCTTACTGCAGAGGACAATACTCTTCCTCTTTGGGTCTCTCTAAGAATTGGTTCTCTACATACAAACTTATTGCCAATAAGGGCTTTGGCACTGAAAAGAGCGTAATGTATTACCCAATTTTCTTCACTTTTTTGTCTTTTCCTTGTTGGCAAGCCACACAAAATTATTGCCTTTAAGATATAGGTAAATGTTTAAAGGTTTCGTCTCAAGACTAGAATAAAGGCCAATCATTTTTTGAAAAAAACAAAAAAACATGACAGAGCGAACACTTTTGTATATGTTTTTTTTTTCTTTATGGTTCAAGCATTCATTTGAGTTCTTCCTGAATTTAATATCAAATTATTATCAGTATTCTCTCTCTCCCCCCTCCATTTATTCTCCTTCTTCTTTTCATTTTTTGATGTATTAGATAATTAAGCTACCTGTCTTGACGGCTCTATTTATAAACTCCTTTAAAAATAGGTACGAGTTACAACCAACCAATCAATTGAAGCAATCAGTGACATCATTCAACAACTACCTTGACAACCTCAATGATTAGCTTAGTCATTTTATAAATCCAATTTTATATATTTTGAGTTGTAAATATAATATTTAGTAGTGATGAGACACGTTCCAAGACGAAATATTTTCCTGTTCAGTCCTAATAGATTTTTTCAAGACGGATTTGTAGCAATATTTTAGTTCACACCGTAGAACAAAATTTAATGGTTTTTAAAAAGTGAACCTATTTTGTTGAGTCTTAATCTATAATCAGATTTTTTCTCTTTCATCCTTTATGAGTTGTAAAAATATGATTGATGCAACAAATTCAACTACATATGACGTCATAGTAGGTCAATCCTCACAATTTTGAAATATTATATATGTTCTAAAAAGTACTGGAATAACCAAAACAACAAACATGTTTTTTTTCGTTCAAAATGTTTCTATTTTTTAGTCACTATTTTTTATTCGTTTTATAGAGCAGAGTCTCAATAGCACTTTGTAAGCCATTGTGCTTAGCTTGAAATATATTTTCCCCCATCAAGAATCAGTGCAAAAAACAAAATTGTTTTTGATCCATTGTTTTAGAAATAACAAAAGTATCGTCACACCCAGCCCATAATAACTCACAAACTAAAAACATATTGTCATAAATTTTTGACAGTTGTCTTTTGAAGGTTGGTACTATCCTAAAATGAGGTTAATCTAAAAAAAAATAGCACCACCTATGTATAAAGCCCTGTTTTTTTAGCACATATGTTACAAATAACGTCATTAAGAGTTCAACTAAAATGTATGTCTAGATCAATTTTTTTATGAAACAGATCCAGACTGTTTTTTTTTTATAAATACATCAAACTTGATACGACATTATTGTGGATATATTCTACATTTTGGAACACATTTGACGTCATTAACAATTCATCTACAGACTCAGTCAGTCTAGACTGTATTAAAATTAGAGCGAGTCCAACCAAATGTTTAACTGGAACCCGTCTGAACCGAATCTTGCTCAATGGAGGTACAACGTGCTTAGTAGAAATTATTCTTTTGATCTCAATGTGCATAAGCTTTATACTAGCTCGCCCCTAGAAAAGAAAACTTAGATTGTGCATATGGACTTCACAAGACCATTCCTATGTCAGATGTAATAACTGTTATACTATAATGATTGATGTTTACTGATACTTAATCAGTCCAACTCCATCTGACCAATTTAAGGAACATTAAAATCAATTGAAACTCAACAGATAGGGACTTTTGCTTAGCTATTTCATCACATAGCTGCATAATTATGTGATGAAACTTGTTGACCAAGGGACTTGAAAAATATATAAATTATCATGAGAGTAAATCAAAAAGAAATATATTGAAAAAAGCCTATCGAGCAACGTAGCAGGTGGAGAAGATACTCAGAATAAAATATACTTTTCTGGAAGTCAATTTATGTAGGTTCGATTCGTCACTTATAGAGAAGGAAATATTCATCTTCCTAGACCGCTTCTATGTCAAATTGAGTCATTGAAATACTATAATGTTTACCTACTTATAATCTATCAGTGCACCTCCAACTTAAAAAATATACACAAACATAATATAATCAACAGTTCATTTATTAATTCGGTCAATAAGTCCCGGGCCTAACTACCAGATGACGCCACTAACAAATTAACAAAATATTTTTCTGAAGTACAAAGATTCAAAAGGTGAATGTCAAATTTCAATGACATTTGGTTTATTATTTATCGAATTATAGTGGTTTAAGTAAAGCTACTTGTGTGATTCTTAAAAACGATTGATTCAAAGCAATTTGGAAAGAAATTTGGCACAGATGATGAAGTCATTGTTGAAACTGAAGCATATTTTGAAGGTCTCGATAAATTGTTTTACAACCGTGGTATCGAAAAGCTAGAGAGAAAAAAGCTAGAGAATAATTGTATTGTTCTAAAAGGAGATTATATTAATGGATAAAAAATAAATTTTGGGGAAAAATGTTGTTTGTCCTTTGTAGGCCCGGGACTATGCTACCAATGTGATAAAGAATCGGTTATTAATAGATTTAAATAAGGATTAATGCTGTATTTGAATCTTTACTGACGAATTAAAGAACTTTTGTCTCCTAACAAACTTTGAACTAGATGTGTAAAGATGGCATCATAGGAAAATGAAATTTTGAAAAAATTATTTATGTTCTTAATCCAAACTTTTCCGTATTAGCCGTAATCAAAATTCGAAAAAAGTTGAAAAAAAACCCAGCCTACTTTATTCATTGAGTATCCAAGAACCGAGAAAACTGCTGATTAAGTACATGGATTTGAATTGTTAGGTTATAAACGAAAAAGGGAAGTTGAGTGATGTCAATTTAACAAGTTTTTAGGAAGTATGTTCAGGAATGAAATGAACCGAGCCAATAGTGAACTGGACGGGACTACAGTATTCAATCTTAAATAAGGACGGACAAAATCCATCACTAGTCATCTCCAGTGGCGAGTGCCAACTCAACTCTCGCTATAGAGTCTTATACAAAAACTAGTAACTAGTACAGAAACATAAATTGTATGACGTCACTAAATTTCCCGCTTCCAAATGGTCATGAAAAGTCTAGAATTGATTTTCAGGGAATCATTTTACTGGGATTTAAAAGATCAAGAATGAATTTACTAGGAATGTAATTACCGGTCAGATAATCTCACAACAGTCCCAGGCCAGTCTGTGATTTTCAAACCAACCCCAACAAGAACCTAAAATATACCTACAAACTTTATTTGAATTATAATTCACAACATACGCACAATCTACAAAGAATTTTGATAAAATCCTGTTATAATTTTGATTAAATGACAGCTGCTGAATTAATGAAGGTGGAAGTTGATCTTCAATATAGCTCGATTAATTATTGATTAATTTTTCATCTCCCAAGAGTTGTTTCATCATACATACCTTGCAAAGAAATAACATTTGCATATGTGGCCTGTCAAGACAAAAACAAGAGATTTTTTTATATCAAAATTTAGTCGGGATTATTTTTGTTTTCGTCAACATCAAATTATCCTATTATTAAATAGTACCTCTAGTGAAGAAAATAAGTTTCTGTGTCCCAATACATTTTTCAGCTATTGATCACGTGGATCCTCGTTTTGCATCTTGATTTAAAGTTTTAGTGAAAACTAGGGTCAATAATTAAACTGCCAGACCTGCCCACGCAATGAAGTGAAGTATCTCATTCGATGTATGGGCTCAAATCTAGACATAAACAAATACTATTCAAACAACTAAGCCATCAGATGATAAATTGTTTTACTTCGAAGGGAACTAAAAATAAAATGATAATGATTTGGATATTTTTAATACCGTATACTATTAATCTAACAATCAACACAAAAATGAGGCATGGCAAGCTGTTTTACGTGCAAATTTATGATCAAATAGATCTTGGTAAAGTATTAGAAAATATAGAAAATAACGATGAGTATAATTCTTCATACAAATGATGTGAAATGAGATTTTTTCCAATACTGGGATATTATAATTATATTTAAATAAGAAATTAGTTTTGTGTTATACCTATATTCTTGAAGCTCCCAGAAATAAATATTTACACAAATTACCTTCGATCTCGCAGAATAAATATAAAAATATGCCCTTTTTGATATAACTATTTCGGTACTGCATATTTCTTTGATGAAAGGATAAATATAGTCAATCTTTAAGTCAGTTTTCTCAAAATATTTGAGTTACGGATTAAATACCGTATTGAAAATACTGTCAATATCAGGACCTATTGAAATTCCACACTCCTTACATAGGTAACCAACTATAAAATATAGTTTGCATTGTTTAGGGAAGTTCTTTCCTTATTGTTAAAAGGTTGCAATGACTAAATTTCAAATTTCTGCTTACGCTGTCTCCAATTTCGAGATAGAAAGAAAAATATAATATTTCGAATAATGAACAAAAGTCCACCCAATATCCATATTTTAAACCCCCCGTCAAGTAAAAAACTTTTTTATAATTCCTTCGAAATGCATTTAAACGATTGGAAAATTAAATTTATCCTTATTTATTAATAATTTATGTATATATCTAGATCGATAAAGATCTTGACACTTTAATAAAAAAATTCAAGCAAATACACAGCATCTCATTAGGGGCTCACGAATATTGTACAGATCTGAATCCACTGAATTACCCCATTTGGTGGCAAATTAATCAGAAGGGCTGCAATGTCCGCCACCCGAATATTGACCTCTGTTAACCAGCAGTGGAGGATCATGAAAAAGGACTACGTTGCCAATGCGTGTGAGGGGTTCCAGAGGCGTTTGGAGGCTGTCATTGAGGCTGACGGTAGTCAGATACATAATTAATGGTCATTTTTATAGTAAAAAATATATTATAAAATAAAATTTTCAATGTAGAATATCATCTTGATCAATTACGAGTATTTTAATGATTACTTAGAGACAGGTCTCAGTACCCGGTGCACACATCAGGTGTGGGTAACAAAACTACAAAAAACTATGGTTACTGTTTATGAAAGTACTGCAGGACTTAGGGGGCTTTAATATGTTAGTATTTTCTGAATATCATGCTGTCATGCGTAGCACCTCAAAGATAAAGAAAATAAACACAAGCCCCATGAAATATCCACTAATTGCCACGATCTGGATCTTCAATTCTACTTTGAGTCCAACAAAGATTTACACCTAAACCTCCACAACAAATCTTCAGTTCTACACTTTGTCTTTTACACATTAGTGACTACTTAATACTTATATATAATCCCTTCAAGAATTGACAAATAATAATTACAGCTCTGGAAAATGAAAAAAAAAAAACAACCCTTTTTCATGTTGCAACTAAAAAATATCCTACATGCGTTCTAAATCATACTTAATGCATCTGTACTTATAACTAAGATTGTAAATATAAGTATTTTTTAGCTTTTGATTTTTTATGTTTTTGGTGATCATAATAGTATTTTTTATTTTCTTAAGCTTTTATCAACATAATTTTATTCTTGAGGAACGCACTTTAATTTCTACTTCAAACAATCTATCATTGATTGCTGCTAAACCTGTTTAAACAATTGCATGAGCTCATAAAAGACAGAAAGTGACTCTAAAGATTTGTTGTAGGGTTATAAATTCAACTCCTTGTTTGATTCCAAGTGAGGATGGACATCAATTTACATTCTTATTTATTTTCATCACCTTCTCCCCCTTGTAGCTGATCTAATGAAACGTCATAACAGGTACTCTACTCTCATTCAAAATATTCTTTTAGTTGTCATGGTTAACTTATTGATTTTTGGCTTCTTTTTTTATGAGCATGTAAAAATACTACTGTCTAGCATTACTTTATAAAATCCGTTTAGTATCAACTTAGTATCTAACCGACAACTTTTTTAACGTGCTGAATGTCATACACACTCGTTGCTAAAGTAGTATCACAGTTAATGATGTAAATCCGGTGTGTTTTTAGATGGCTTGTTAATTTGTGACTGGTAATATTAAGAAGGATTTTTTTTTCCTTAGCAGTTGTCATTATTATTTAATTCCTTAGGAGTAAACATCCTTTCCTCAATAGATTCAATTATATTCAAAATCTGACTGAACATTCATGTGTGCTCATGAAAGATGGAGCGTACCCCTGATGATTTGCTGCGAAGTTTGACTTGCAAGTCCTTGTCGGATTTGGAGTAGAACTAGGCATGGACATTGGAGTTATTCTAGCAAATGTCTTTGTTTATATCCTTTTCTCCTTCCTCTCTTGTCACAGTAGATTAGCTGATCTAATGAAACGTTATGGGAATTATTATTTCTTTCCTCCATAACATTCTTCAAATTGTTACGATGTGGATTTTCGTTTGTTGTTTTTTAACATGCCCTTTCAATATTGGATATTCATCAATGCTCACTCGTAATAAGATGCTATCGTAAACTTAAAAATGAGGGATTTTCAGACAGACAGCCTTTCCAGTATTAATATAGATACGGGAATTTCATATAAACTAATTATTTTCACATGACAATTCATGTACATAATTAGTTATAGAATGAGTCCACAGTTGCATTGAATAAGGAAACTTTTTTCTAATCACCTCAAAATAGTATTAATAATAGCCTATTGCAAATGATCATTTCAGAGTATAGTTATTAATCGTTTTAGTCTTAACATAATATGTTTTTGCCGTGTGCCTCATTTAAGATGAGATTGCAGTTTCCAATACTTAATTTTGATTTATGATGTGAGCAAAATCATGTTATCAACGGTGTCTATGAGAAAGAGAGATGTACTTAGATTGTAGGGGAGACTGGGTACAGATGCAATACGGGTTCCGCTAAGACACATAAAAACCAACATAAAGTATAAACCAAGATATGTTATACGTCAACATACAAACAATCTTAACAATCCGCTCGTGAACATCCTTTTTAAACGGAGTTTGTACTCTGGGTAAGAAAATGAAACCTGAAAATAAAATGCAGTTAATTACGAATCAACAGTTTTATTTTTTTATTATTTTTTGGAATATTCTATCCATTTTGCATAAATAAATGTTCATGAACATGCTTTATATACTTGTATGAATATCACTATTTTTTCAATTTCCTTAACAATTACACTATGGGGTATTGGCGTACGTTAGTCTTGGACTGGAGAGGGGAAGGGGGGCTATAGCCTACTTCCAAATCAAGAATTTTTTCTGTTACTTGAATGTTATTCACAAAAAAATAACAATTTGAATTTTATCTTCCAAAAATTTCATTTTTTGTCAATAGAAATAGATTTTTGAAAATTTTCTAGAAAATGTAATATTTGAAAATTTTCTAGAAAATGTAATATTTGAAATTTTTTTTCTAAAATTAAATTTTTCTGAATTTCTCTGTAATTTTGAATTTTTTTTCAGAAATATTTAATATTTGAAATTTTTTGTCAAAATCTATGGATTTAGTAATTTTTTTTCTTCAAAAATCATAATTTTTTGTGAATAGCTGTGTATTTTTGAACACATTTTCGAAAAATTTTTATATTTGAATTAAAACTCCAAACAATTTGATTTTGGATGAATAAGTATGGATTTTTGAAGTTTTAGCGATTTTTTTTTTTTTTTTGTGGAAAGCTACGAATTTTTGAAAAAATTTCTTTTTTTTTTTAAAGTAAAATCCTGCAAATGCTCTTGTAACTATATATAATTAGTTAATCTTATATTTAAAAACAGGAAATCAAAGAAAACTGGCAAACAATGGAACGACTTTTTAGCAAAAAAGTTATTTAAATTTACTAAAACTCGATTTAAAAAATCCTAAATGTGCAATACACTCTTAAACAAGGCATTATCAGAAAAAATAAAAATCAAATATACTTATATTGAAACTTTGAGAAGCACACTGAAAAGAATCAGCAATAAGATGTAGATGTAACAATCCCCATTTTAAAATGATTTAAACCACTGAACATGAGTGTAGGGGTTGAACAAGAAATAATATTAAATTTTTATACTATAAAATATTCATTTCTGTATGCAAATTTTGGAAATCAAATTATTATTCATCAGTTTTGAGGAGGTTGTAGCTATTATTTAAAGAATATTAGCTATAATAGTTTTGTAGCTTCTGTTGTGCCTTATAGTAATCGTTTGTGTCGTTTGCGAACGTAACGGCTCTATATACCCGGCTCTTTGAAGTGAACACAACGTGAGCTGGCTCTCCTCTGGCAAAACAGTGTCTGAATGGGGAGGGGGGATGGAGGGATGTACATTAATAATTAAGAGAGCTCAAACACACATCTATTTATTCTATTAACTTTGTTGAAGTTCTAATGATAATTCATTAATAAATTATGCTTTGTTGAAGTTTAAAATTGAGAGTGTTCAGATTTTATTGAACCACTCGATATATGAATAAACCCTAAACAAAGCAAATTATCAAGATAAATCAGGAGAATGGAATATCGTGTGGTTTAATATATCAGGCGAATACTGAAAAGTATTGGCAATAAAAAGTATATCAAAACAAATAAAAAAACATTTTTATTGATCTTGGGTTGTGAAATATCCCACATCACTAAGGGAAAGTTCAACGGAAATCAAGAAAAAAATCATTTTTCTTCGAGATTGTTTGTGTGTTCACTCATTCAAAACGACCCCTTGCAACTTTTTTCCATTTCTTTAACATATTTTTTTTAATAAATGCCTTATTTTTGTGTGAAATTTGTGAGAGGCCCACAAAAGTAACGGAAATGAATGTCAATCAAGTTCCAATTTGTTCTAAATTAAACCCTATTCCTTTCAAGGATTCAATGATCTAATTCAAGGTTTTATTTTTCTTCCATAGAGCAAGTTCACATCTCTTTCCCTGGCATTCAAAACAGATAAGTTGACCCTTTCAAATCGACTGGAACTTCAACAACGTCATAGAGATACAGCAGAACGGAATATCGAAGAGGAAATCAAGGATCTTAAAAATGCCATTGGGGTAAGTTTTTTGTTTATTTTTATTACATATATATATATTATTACAAAATACTAGTGGGCTATTTGATTATAAAGCAATTCATTGCAAGCAATTTGATAATCGTGTGCACTTTCATTGAAATTTACATTGTTTTCTGACAGTCAAAATATGTAAGAAATTGTGACGAAAGACCCAATTTTATTTTGCAAAATGTACTTCGACCAACAAACTGCGCAGGTGGACGGCTGGTCAAAACTCGTGGCGGTGGGTAATTACCAACCATGCACAACAGATGGGTCAGGGTGTTTTATAGGATGTTAAAAAGGATTTTTGATACTCAAGGAAGCAGTGGGTAATTACTAGTCTTGGGTTTTGTTCTGGAAATCCTAGACCAGTCTGAGACCGTTATATTTTTTGTTGCATCGAATTAGTTCAGTCCAACAAAAAAGCGTGGTCTGGACGGGCCTGTTATACAAGGTCGGTCTATATCGGTCCAAAGGAAAAATTTGGTCTAGTTCGATCCCAAAAATCGGTCTAGACTTATTTTACAGATAAATTGTTAAAAACGTGACATCATATATTTTTTCAATTTGTATACGAAGTTTAAACAGAAATAGCATGGATTTATTTTGATCTCGCCGTCTCTCTATTTTCTCTAGAGCTTATCATGTACTTTTGAGATTTTTTTCGGAAAAAATGAATGACAGTTGATCTAGAAAAAAAAGAGTCTCTCGACTCTCATAATATATGAGTTCGAAAAAAATCGGTCCATAAATTGAGGCAAAAAAAATCATTCCATAATGTGAGACCGAATCAAAGTCGATCTACAAAGTGAGACAAAAAAAAATTGACCCATGGCTGAACCATAAAATCAATGTAAATCTGTTTACAAAAAATCAATTAATATCGAACCGAAAAAAAAAATCAGTGCTGAACCGAGTCTCAACACTAGTAATTACCTAAATTTTGAACCTGTTGTTCACTTGCATAACCCGTGGGTAGGATGTCTTATTAGATAATATATGGGGTTCTTAATGCTCAAGGAAGTGGCCCTTTGGGAGGAGTGTTTCACATGCACAACCCGTGGGCCAAGATATAGGTGTTCGGATCTAAAACTAAACACTCCTTTAAATTTTACCCCATGCACATATTCGTGATTTTATTGGGTTGAACCCGGTTTATACTTCGAGGCAAGGGGCTTGCCTAGTTATAAACAAAATTCCAGCATAATCTAAAGAGCAACAGTGAAAGAACAGCCGATAATATGGAGAGACGTCGAGTCGCTATTTTGGAACTTTTTGCGTGGGGAGAAACTCCCAATGAAATTACCAAGGTTCTGAAATGAAGCTGCATCCCCGTTTACAGCGTGGTAGCCAAACGACCTCCTGAGGTGACCACAAGATCTAAGTCAATGCCTAGAAGGTCGGACGAAATGGTTGATGCCGCGAAAAAGTCTGAATGAAATGTGAAATGTGATCTCATCTTATTGGAGGACCACTAAAGGCTTAACTCCGAGACGTACGGCCAATACTTGAAGGACAGTTTGTTCCTTTGGGCCAGGGCTACTTACGGGGATAGGTGCTGGTGGCAGCAGGACGGTGCCAGCTGCCACACTAGCAACTTTATCCAAGAGTTCCTTCAGATAAGGACTCCAGCCTTCTTCGATCGGAATTCTTGGCCGCCTCACTCACCTGATTGTTCGCCGCTTGACTTTGCAGTGTTCAGGCGTTTAAAGGGGATGCTATTGAGAATCTAATACAAGTCCCATCTGAAGTTTGCCCTCAAGAATGCCTAAGCCAACCTAGACCAGAGCTTCATCGCCAAGTAATGTTGCAAGTTCCGGTCCAGGCTGGAGTTGGTAGTGGAGAACATGGGCGGCCATATTGAATAGACACGTATCTAAGACTCTCAACTTTCATGTTACATAAATTAATTCGTCGACCTCTTTAAAAATTTCAGAGGGTTCAGTTTTAGACGCGCACACATGTATATCATAAGATATTTTAGAGTGTGTCTATGACACTTAAGATTGCGTCAGTTTAGAAAGAAAACTCATTTCGTCGAGACTGATGAAAAAACCACTCCGATAATAATTTACTTTTTTTGTATATATTGAATATTAAGTGTATACCAATTAGATAGTAATATATGATACGGCTTATATGGTAGATGCGATATCTACTGTCAATGAATTCTCTTTGCATTTTCCTTTACCTACTGTGAGAATTGGGGAGAAATTTGATCAATTGCAAAAATATTAACTATCTACGATCTTCCAACCTATATCTACGTAATATATGAGTAAATGCAATGGTCATATTATACTTAAAGTTGTTGGATAAATTATAATGCATCATCTCTTGTCTGTATTTAGGTATAGAGAGGTCAAAAATTATGTTTGCTCATATGAGTGCAATTTGTATACTAATGGATATCCATCCTGAAGCTATCGGATTTACTTACATATAAATGATCATTAGGCACTAGGGGGATTAAATACAAGGTGGTCCGCAAAGGGAGGGATGTACCCCCTCCCCAAATTAAGAAATGGTTCTTTTTTACTAGAAAATTTGATATTTGATTTTTTTTTCTTCAATAAATTAAATATTTGAAATTTTATTAATTTTATCCATTTCTTATAAAGAAATTTAATTTTTAAACTTTTTCCCCAAAAAACTAATTTTCTGGGAATATCTATAATTAAAATTTTAGATATAGAAAATTTTGTATTAAAAATTTAATTTTTGAAATGTTTTTTGGAATTCTTAAATTTTTTTTCACAAATTTAAAAATCAAAACTTAAAATTAATATATTACCTTTTTTTCCAAAAAAAAGTAACACTTTAACTTTATTTCCAAAAAAAAGTAACACTTTAACTTTATTTCCAAAAAAAAATAATACTTTAACTTTATTTCCAAAAAAAATAATTTTTTGTGAATAATTGTTGATTTTTGAAATTTCTTTCGAAAAAACTTTAATATTGGACTTGTTTTTTTCAAAAAAATTATATTTTTATTTAAATTTTATGACTTTTTGTAACAAAATATTCAATATTTGAATTTTTTTTCTAAAAAATTTAACTGATAAAGTAGTTATTGGACATATCAGCCAACTACTTCTCAACGGAGACCTTCCGAGAATCAATATTTCGACGATGGAATTTTGTAGGCCTTGCATTCCGTGAAGCTCCATTTTCCAGTTTTCCTTCCACCAAACTTGAGTTATCATAGGATTATGACCAAGTACTGAGTCTTTTTCTCAAAAGTAATTTCTTTTGGGGTAGTTGATATCCACCCAGTGCTTCACAACCTTTTTGATCACCTCCTTGTACTCTTATTTCTTGACGTATTGCAACCAATATTACAGTGTACGAAAACTGATAAATTTTAAAACTATTTCTTTTGTAATAACCTAATATCGACTGCAAGGTTGCCCCACCCTCAATAATGAAGGATTTTTTATCTTGAACTAAGAAAAGTTATAGCTTAATAAAAAATTAAACATTTTTGAAAGGATCTTCTTTTAAAAAAAATGTCATATATCGAAATTATTCAGTAGACAAAAATATTGTTAATATTTAATTTTTCAAAAATATATGTTTATATAATATGTAAATATATATATATAATTCTGCCTACGCCCCTTGCTACGATTCCCGTACATACACTGTACTTCCATATAGCCAAGGATGTAAAAACTTAATTTTTTATGAATAACTGAGAATTTTTGAGATTTTTTGTCAAAAAGTTTTAATAGTTAAAAAATTAAATTTCAACCTTTCAATTTTCTTCCTAAAAATTTAATATTTAAAACTTTTTTGTCAATAAATTTTATTTTTCAAAAATATTCCAAAAACCAAGTCCCTCCCCACCCAAAAAAAAAATGATTTATAGAATCCTGCGGACGCCCCTGTGGACGTTATTATAATAATTGTTCAACTTTTAATCATGTATTTAAATACATTTTATTTTGGGTTTCTTGTTTTACATAGTTCACAAACCGGGTTATATAAAGGATGTTCATTAACAGAGGGTTAATTAATTGACTTGAGTCCCTCAACGAGGGTTTTTTTCTCCTCTTGTTACTGTACTATGTACACAGATCCATACTTCCATTCCTCATTACTTATTAGTAGTTACAAACATTTAAATAACCAAACAACCTATGTTCGTTTCTTTCATCATATATCAATACCACCACAATGTCTTCACATCAATAAAATAAATACCTAACAAACCGAAAGATAATTGTTTTTATCACGCAAGCAAACTTGTTAAGATTTTAAAAATCCTTATTTGTGTAGTAATTGTATTTCTATGTACATACAATCACACATTGTAATTAGGAGTCCCATTAGTTAATTGTTTGAGGTCATTCGTGTTATTTGTCAATATAATTATTACATCTTACCTAGGTATGTAATGGGACTCAGTGTAATAATTACATATCTAGGGTTCAGTTTGCATAATAGTAATAAATTATGATTATATACATATAATTACTTAAAAGGTAAAACCACTTTTGACAAACAAAGAGAGGCGGAGCTAACACGTCGACACAAAAGCAAATTGGACATTTATACTCTCAATATGCGTGAGCAACTTATTTTTCTACAAAATGGGTAGCCAAAACTTGGTATAGTATTTAATTACGCTTATATCTCTGTTGTTTTATGTCACGAGGTTCCATTACGCAACTAATAGACAGCTGAAACACAAATACAATATGATTGTTTTTTTATCATTAAGTGTAAAAAAGTGGAAGTCAAAGCAAAAAAGGTCACGTGGCATTGCCAAGAAGGTTGCAAAAATGGTTAGTATCTCCATTTGGACTGCCTACAGCATCAAAAAGTAAAATACAGCCAAAAAGAACCAAACTGGAGTTGCAGTTGAAAAAGTCTTGAAAAACATTTTTTGCCACAACCTCTCACCCCAAATTTCGATTTACTCTGGGCTGACATCATGGCAATGTGGTACGCAATGGGATACAAATTTTAGGTTCCCACTCATTGAATCTTTATGGATCTGCTATTAATTACACTTAAAGTGGTCCAAATTGATTGTTACAATAAAAGTTTTCAAAAATGGATACATTTTATTTGAAAGGGCATATCAGGAACAATATAAATCTTTTAAATCAAAATGAGGTTCTAAACAATAACTAAAATTCTTGGATGTCTCAGATAATTTTATAATATACATACCTGAGTCCCCCGACTTTAAATACCAAGAATCAACATCCAACGAAAATAAAAATAGTTTACAAAATATTAATAATATTTGACAATCACATTGAATCAGTTAGATTTCATTTTCGTCTTTACCGTCAATAATATCTGCTGATAAGTGTATAAAATAATTTTATTTTTCATTTATTATCAAATGAAATTAATCAATTACTGTTGAATGGATAAAATCCCAAGATTTCGACACTTAAATCCAAATCATCGATAAAGAAACGTCAGTATCCCAAGTCGATGTGATAAATAGAGTTACGATTATAAAAGATTGACTCTCTCATTTTCAGATATATTGATTATTAAGTTCGTGATGGACAGTCACACATATGCTGAAAAACTTATTTTTGATCATTGTAGAATTAAAGCATTGAATCTAAAATAAGTTTTTAAGCATTTTTATAGCTATCAATCACTATCTTAAGGACCAATACATCATAAAATTAACACAGTAGTTTTTTTGGGTTTTCTTAAAGAAGACCGTTCTACAAATCAAAAAATCATAGTATAATTCATTTGCTTTAATAGAAATAATATCAAATTTTAATTAGTTAATTACCAAATTTTAAATTACATACAAAAATGCAAAAATTTAATATTACTAATTTTTTTTTTCCAAAAAGTTTGTAATTGAATTTTAATTTTTGAAATTTTATTCTGAACAATTTAATTTTTAGTTTTCAGCTGTATATTTTTGATATACTTTGTAAGGAGCAGTGGATTATTGAAAAAAAAAGAAAATTCTAACAAAAAACAGCTGGGGATTTTTTTTTTTTTTTTTTTTTCCAAACACCCATTTCCCCTTCCAAAAAATGATAATATGTATAATCCTGAAGACAGTCCCTCTGGCTTTGAAATATACACGGAAAGGAAGACTTATTACAGAGGCCTAACAAAACAACATATCTTATATAATTTAATAATCATAATTTGTATTCAAAATGTGCCATAGTGTGTTAAAATCAAACTAAATTACATGCATATACTATTTTTTATTTAAATGTCAAAAGGTGATTCCTAATTGTGACAAATTGCTTTATGACTCAATAAACTTAATTTGTAACCACAACTTTTTTTACAGAATCATTTTTCGAGAAAAAAAAAACACTTCCAAAGAGAATTAAATATTTATAACACCCGGTAAATTTTTTAAAATAATGCTGTATTTTATATTCATTGGAATTAAAAACGTTTCGTGTCTACATGAACAAGAAATTGCTTTGTTTGAATCGGTTAAGAATGTTAAACTATCCATGAAGAATAATATTACCGAGTGGTCCATTAATCTAAACACTTTGAAATTTTAAATTTCAACAAGATATAATTGATTAATTAACAATATAATTTCAACAAAACTTATAACATAAATAAATTTGCGTCTGAGCTCTCTTAATTATTAATGTAGCCGACGTTAGCGGCAATGACGGTTTCTAGGTGAGGACGGAAGGCCTAGCAATTGCTATGGATGTAGTCCTCTGTCATGGCGTCCCAGTACTGGCTGAGAGTGGTTTTGAGGATCTCGGTGTTTGGATGACGGACACTACATGCCCTCCCCTCAACATGGCACCCAAAAGGTGGGGGTGAGGGTTTGGCATCAGGGCTTTAGTGGCCTCTCCACCCCACAAAGTACTTTCCATCCATTTTTTGATAGCTTTCTAAACAGTCCGGTGTGAAATACGGAGATCTCTTGCATGGGACGTCAATGACTTTATGGGATTTGCCTTTGCAGTATTCTTTAACTCCTCTGTGTCCTGTTTGGCCTTGTCTTTCTTCCTCTGCAATGTTTTGGACTTGCTTGAAGTTCGGAAATGGAAATTCATTGATCACGTTCAAGACTCATTCTCTCTCGACTGGTACGTATGTTAGAGAGGGGGATTTTGTCCCATTTTTTCGAGATGGGGGCCTTGGGGGCATTGATATTTGGATGACAGTATGTCACAAGTCTCTTTTCGATTTCGCCCTAAAATTTAAAATCCAGGGATTGAAATCTGGAGAAGATGGGTCCCATTTATTTTGTTGCAAAAGTTTTGAAAAATGTCAAGACATCATCGTTAACTTGGGCGTTAGCATGGCACCCAGTCCTACTACAAATATCCCCAACTGTTACATTTTTTGTAGATCCAGGGCTTCATGATATTCTGAAACAACTGTATATATCCATCAATGTTGACTTTTGGGCTATTCAAGGGGAAGAATAATTTAAATACCTAATAATTTTGGGGTTGGTTTGGAACTTATAATGATTTAACAAAATAAAATATTGGTCAAAATAAAGTCCCTTTCGCATAAAATCTATCCATTTTGCATTTTTTTATTCTAACAATAAATGTTTGAAAAATATCCATGAAATCCACACTCAATTTCGTGAAAAACAAATCCCTCTGGATTTTGAGTTGACTCATATTATAAAATTTAATTCCGTTCTTGGTGATTCTCCCTTTAATAAAAGAGATATCAAATGATGGATGATAAAAGAAATGGGATACAAAATAGATATTTGGAGAGTGAGAATAATAAGTGTGTCATCGTAATAAACATAAGCCGTAAATATGTACATTGTACATACATTTTATGTACCTATACGCACATTTATTATAAGAAATGGACAGTTTATATGGTATGTATTTATGTAAGTACCCAAACAGTTAATAAGGTGCGTAAAATTTGTTCATCAATGGATTAGTTACACCATGATATTCATTTTCCTTCAGCCATTTTTAAGTATCGTTTAATATTAAAGATCAATTACCAAAAAAAATATATATATATATATTATTCATTTATTTATGTGGTCCGTTAACACAAAAGCAATGTTTTTCAAAATTGAGTATGCATTCAATTTGTATTTTTTACGATTTATCATCTAATTATATATACAAATTATTCTTACTTAACCTTTTGGTTTGCCGACAGTTCTACTTAAAGTAGCTGAAATTGACAATAAAAAAAAAGAGAAATTGATAGATTTCATGTATTTGAAAGGGACCAAGTGTGGCCGGGTAAAAGTCTAGTAAATCAAATAAATGTTTTAAACTATAAAAATATTAAAAGTATATAGGTAAAGTTATTTTTGTGTCGATTCTTATGAAGAGCTTAAGACTACATCCCATTCAGTTCAGTCGTATATATCAGCCTTACAACTTATATATATATATATTAATGTTCCATTTAATGGAGTTTCACTGATTATGTATAAGTAATACTAATTTTATGGAACGACGTAGCTCTTTGCACAGTACACTCGGGATAAATTATTATACTGAACTGAATGTGCATATGTTTGCACTTCCGTCGTTCCTAGAGAAAGAAATAAACATTATGTATATGGACTTCAAAGAAGTTTCCTAGTTCAGATGTACTAAATATAATGTTATAATGTTTACTTATATTTAATCAGTACCAACTCCATCTGACCAATTTAAGGAACATTAATAAAAAAAGAAACTTATAAAGATCGGTCGTTGAAGACGTCACTCAATTTTATTTGTTCGTATTAAATTAGTTCTAGTACTGAGAGTCCAAAGAGCAGTCCTAAGACTGGACTAGACTTGTACAAATATTTAAGGACTGACTTAAGACTTACCAAAATATATTCAAAAAGAGAAATAAAGATTCGGTCTGTTCACACAAAAGAAGCTGACCTATTTTTTTCGGTCTCAAACTCACTGGACCTATTTTCCCCCTATTATACAGAGTGAAATTCAAATTTTTGTACAGAAGATAACAGCTTGACAGCTATGACCTTTCATAAGATCAGCTACAATCAGCTGTGACAAGGAGGAAGGGAGAGAAGGAAATAAAACACGTACCCTCAATTCCACTCTCAGTCCAAGAAGGACTCGGAATTCTACTTGTAGCTGATCTAATGAAAATTAATGACGACTAAACCACTCTCCTCCAAAACATTTATTTAGTTGTGATGATTACCATGTTGATTCTCGGTTTCTTTTTTTTAGCTATTTCCAAAAGGCTAACAGTTCTAGTACAATTTTATTTACCTTAGTTTATAGAGCACATTTATCTTCATAGTACGTTATTGTAGATCGATGTTCACCCTTTTAAAAGACATCTGACGTCATCAATAAATCATTAATAGAACGGATTTAGACCGAATTTTAATTAAGTCCGATCCAGACGGTATTTTTTTTTTTGGATACCAATCTACACCGATTCTTTTTTTTTTAACTTTTGCAGGCCAAATTAATGTATAGGAGCGATTTAGTTCGGTTCATCATAAATTACAACAGACCGGCTTAGGATTTTCGGACCGATTCCCAACACTAATAAATAGTTACTCGCTACACAGCTAGTTAAAGATATGGCAATACTGGATCTATTTGTCTGTTGAAACGAATTACACAAGGAGGACCATATGTGTATAGCCATTGTGAAATCTCTTGCAGAGGATTGCATAGATGTCAAGCCCAAAAAAAAGAATCAATTCATCAATGACTTGTCAACTAAATTAAAAAAATATATATATATTGTACAATCATAATAATTAAAGAAATACTCTCTTGGATTTTAATTGCAATCACTATTGCATGCTGTAATTGTATAAATGAAATGAAGGTGCGCCGAGGCCTCTATGATTTGTCATTGTGTAGGGATCATATGCTCAATAATTATCATTAATGTGATGATAGGCTAAATATTGTTTTTGTATAAGTGTCAACTATCAAGTAATAATGAACCTGAGTTCCCTTTCAAAAAAGTTTTTCTTTATGAGGGTGTCAAAAAAGAAAGTGTGTTCACTCCATGATAATGCATTATTCGGACTATGAATGAATAACATGTGTTCGATGCACTCTCGTGATAATCTTACGTTGTTCTTCTTCCACTGATACATCCCCAATATATGATTACCCTTGATGCATTCAAGGGAGTTAAACGTAAGGAACAAATTGAAAAATACGTGGTGACTAGTGTGAAGTCTCGCTTCAAGAACATAGTTCAAAATTTTATCTCTTTTAAATGGTGAACCAATTGTGTCAGTCTATTCACTTCAAATGACGTTATTGTAGGTCAATGTTTACAATTTTGTAATACGACTGACGTCATATACAGTTCATTTATATAAAAGGTCTTGGTAGCCCAAATTTTAAAAGAAACCGATTGGGTTATTTACATATTTTTAAGACCATACCGGAGATGATATAAGTATCATGAATTTTAAGTATCTAGGTTTTAAAATATATCTAAAATTGTGGGCTATCTTAAACCATCCTAGTAATTTGAATAATAAGTCTATAAATGTTTCAAATATGTCAATCGGGATTTTCCCTGTTTCAAGTTTTTTTTTACGTAGATAAGTACAATACATAATTGACATTAAATTTACATGGTGAATTATATCATTTGTTGGGCACCCTTAAAACTCTAAATTATCCGAAATCTCGCTATAAAAACCATTTAAAACGACAATCCCAGGACTATGAATCTACTAGTCTAGAGAGTTTGTCAAAGACAGATTTTTTTAAATATTCACTTTGAAGATATTTTGAGACGGATAATCATACACGATAATCTCAGACCGTAGACCAAAATTTCACCGTTTTTCAAACCTGGACCGATTTTCTTCACTATCGTGATATATAAATCGTTCAAATATGATTAATAAATTACATTTAGCTTCATATGACGTCTTTGTAGCCAGATGTTTACAATTATAAAGCACAAATGACGTCATGTACATTTCAACTAGATAATTGGTAAAGATGTAATTTTAAATAAAACCTTTTTTTTAGTAAGAATGATCTTCTCCGAACTTTACTTTGAACTTTGGTAGCTTGAACTACTTAAAATCCCCACAGTCTCAACCCGAACCCCAACACTAATGGTTACTTTCTTACATCATGTTTTTCAAGCATCCATAAACCCTTAAAAAACCCTTCAAATGAGCTATAATCAAAGATTAAAATCTTTGTTAATTATCAAGCTTCAATAACTGATTTTTTTTGCAAACTATGGGTGTGCTTTACTTAGATACATGAAAGAAGTTATTGCAAGATAACAAATGAGAGATTTGAATCTTTTGAGATCTACATTTGAATTTATGAGTGGCCATAACAACAAATCAACCATAAAGACTTTCATCAGACTCTGCTTAAGAACAAGGGGATATCATGTCAATTCCCCATATATTTAGACCGCAATCAAATTCCTGTTCTTTTATAGTGTATATGCAATATATATTTTGAAAGATAGATGGCAGATTGTTTTTATATAGTTCTCGGATTGCATCTCTACTAGGCCTTGATAGTAACCCTTTCTCTTATGAATTATAAATAGGTGAAATATACAATTTTCTATTACAATTTTGTAATGTTTTGAGTATAAGAAACATACCCCAAGAAAAAAAAATTACATATATATATATATATTTTTTTAAATAAACACAATATTAGAATGTAAATAAATAATGGATAAAATATAAGTTCGAAATAGATTTATTACTAATTAAGAATGCTACCAAGAATGGCATCCTATTAAACACAATTTTTATTAATATTCTACTAATATATAGTTTACGTACAATTTTCTACACATAATTATATAAAGGTTATTGAAATTGAACGGATTGAAACAATCGTGAAACGTATAAACTCCTGCATTTCCGATGCTAAAAGGACAAAATATTTATACGCAAACACATATTAATTCATGCAAATCATCCTCTTTTCTTTTGATATTTTTTTTTATAATAGAGACTATTTTCAGATGTGTTGCTCCTGGGCAACGTTTTGAGAGAAAGGGTTAAGTCTATACACATATTAATGTCCAAATCCTACAAATTTATTAAAGAGGGTCCACTTGTCTTATTATAATTATTTGATTATATCTGTCATTTAGCCTAATTACTCTGGCCAATGCCAGGTATTGCTGCTAGTTATTAGTAAGGATATTCATATTTTCTTCTTAACCCTTAGTTAGGGAACTGGGATCATATGAACCCCAAAATGATAATATTGCTTTAAATCTGTTTAAAATAGATTTTAACGCTGGAAATAGCATTCATATGCACCTCAAATATCTTTCAGAATAAATGCATCTTTTCGTTGTTGCAAAAATGTATTTTCTATAAACTATTCACAAATTTTGCAATCTATAATAAAAGTTCGGTGAATTTGATTAATTAAGTCACTTTTAAGTTTGTTCTCTTGCTATATGCGTTGCTGCAAATATTATATGAGCTGTTCTTCCATATATCACGTTCAATCTTATCATAGTTAATGAGTGTACTTTTAGTGCCAAAACTATGTTAAAAGTAATTAATATTTCATATAAGTTTTTATGGAAGACAAAATTATAATATTACAACATTAGTAATCACAAATTTTATTTTGTCGATTCCCAAATTTAATGTTGTTATGATTTATAAGCTTAATTTTGAGTTTTTATCAGTTGTGTATTAAAAAAAAATCGATTAATATTTGGGTTAATATCCCCTCCCCCTAATCAAGGAATTTTTACTAAAAAATTTAATATTTGAAATTTAATTTAAGTTTTCAATTTTTTTTCCTAAAAAAATGACATAATATTTTTTTTCATAAAATTCTATATGAGAAATTTAATTTTTTCAAATTTTTTTCTTAAAAATTTTATTATTTGTGAACATTTGGGGATTTTTACAAAAATTTTAAAATAATGTTAATTTTTTTTAATAGCTATAGATTTTTGATTTTGGTGTACAAAACAAGTAATTAGTTAACAATAGCTATGAATTTTCTAATATTTCAATTTTTTGTGAATAGTTTGTAAATGTCTACAAATTTAATAAATGATTTTTTTTTTATTATAAATTAATATTTGAAATTTAATTTCTCAAATTTTTTAGATTTTTTTCATAAATAATCCAAAAACCAAGCATCCCCTCCCTTCCCTCCCAAAAAAAAAAAAAAAAAATATGTATATATATATATAACCGAATGTTAGCAATAAATACTTTTCTTTTAAATTTAAACTCCCTGCAATATTCAAATCCCATATTATGAGGGCAAATCATGAGTATGTTTATATATTCATTTTTAAGACAATGGGAACTCTACAGGGTGCGGTTTTACTATTAAGAATTTTCTAGACCAGAACACAAACCTTTTTATTTCTTAAATTAGCGGAGATATTTACAAATCCATTTATATACAAACGTAGGGACTCTCCATGAGCCTAATCATACAATCCAACCACCCTCCGCCTCAAACACAGCCTCCAACCTGGCGCAGAGCCTGCTGCACGCCTTGATCCGGTGATTTTTATTCATATCGTTTACAGCCTCAATAATGTAGGCTATCAGAGAAACCAAATTGTTGTGAGCACGCTTGATGGACTCCCTCTCCAAGACACACTACACATAGTCCAAGCTATTGCAGTCTTCGAGCTAGTGGACTATATTTCCTTAGACCAGAACATATCCAAATTGTACAAAAGCCAATTATGTAGTAGATGGCTGGTATTAACGCCGTCTTCCTGGTAACGATATTATCTTCCGGCTGTAACCTGTGAAACTCCTTTGCTACTTGATACACGGTGGCAGAGGATAACTTGAGAAAGTCGATGATCTCATTGGGAGTCCGGCCTGCACGGAGGGTGACAATGATCGGTGCACTACGGTCGTACTCGGAGGACATTTTTAACGCTCTGTAAACAGAAATTATACAAAATTGTCTACTAAATCTGATAAACTGGTGTTTAAAGCTGTACGACGAAGGGTTCCCAAGAAAAACCGGTTCCAAAAAAATTCTTAACTGTAAAACTATACCCCAATATATGTATGCAAAATGCACTTATTATTATTTCATAATTAAATTAAATGAATTGATCTAATCAATACATAACACTTAAAATCTACATTTAATCATTACTCATTCCAGGGCCTAAATCGACTATGCAATGACACAGAAACCCGGGATGTGCTCCAGCGCCTCACACAACAAGTTGACGTTCTACGGCAGAGCTCTAGTCGCGTTTCTTCTGCAGCTGAAGTCTATGGTGCTGTTCAACAAGAAGCACGCATTGCTCGTGCAATTGAAGTAATGCTTCTCCATGTGGACAATTTGAAGAGACTCTATGAAAAAGAACACTCTGAGTTAGAAGAAACACGGAGGTATATCTATGCATTGCCTTGCCCTTTCTTACATCATGTGATAAATCATTACGTGAAAGATATTTTCCACATTTGTAGGAAATTTATTGACTTATAAATACATAATATATCTAAATCGTAATGATTCCTCATAAATTCCTTATAAAAAATCCCCACTGCAAATTTATGGTCCACCTTTAATCATGGATTTATTTTTATGCATTTCAGAATATTGGCCGATCACAATCTAAGTCATCATGAAAAGGGTCGAACACCGTCTGGTCTTCCTTCTCCGGATACACTACTCGATTCTTCTAAGTTTGTTGTATTACCAGCAAATGATATTTCATCCAAGTCGGGACGAATGAGATCCGTATCTGTGATAAACAATCATTCTACGGAATCCAATGTAAGTCAATTACTCATAATTTTGAACTTTATTTTAATCCATAAATGTTGTGTAATTATAAAGTCAAACTTATTTAATTGAAATGTTGCGTCAACCTAAAAACAATCATATACAAAGAAATAATCCCGATTAATTTCAATACTTCAAATATACATAACGCCCTATTCATATAGAAATATTCGAGTCAATTGTAGGTTTATTATTCGAACTTCTGGAAAGAAATCAGTTAACCAATGATTTGATCATTAGTTTATAAGCTTTATTTGATTTAAGAGACTTCTATAAACCCCGTTATGGTCCAATTCAAATCATATTTACCTTTTTCTCATTCTCTTATTGTGACCATGGGTTTTGGCTAGTCTATGTAAAATTGGCAACACACACAAAGGATTCATAAAATGAATGTGCCAATAATTTGGTTGAAAGATACAAATATAATCCAGGTTTAATTTTGAGATAAATCATTCTACCTTGCTTTTGTGTTGATGTAGGATTACTTAAAGGATGTATAAAAAGAAATCCATTATAACATCAAAATTACTAGAACGTAACCGACAAAACAAAACTTACATGTGATTGACTATTACACTATCAAATTCATAAATACTATTCACATTTTTAGCGCCCATCTTATGTTTTCTCGTTTATCGAATAAAAAATTTAAAATATGGCGGATATTCTCTTTTTTTTTTGCTGTACATCTTTGACGCACATTCATATATTTTGCAACTCTAGACTTATTAGAGTTGTAAAATGTAGATAATTTAATTTTTATAGGAAGAAATCTTCTTCCTAACGCCATCCAGCGTAAACTAATCGCTCTTACAAAATGAGAAATACACATTACAAAAGCCATCTATTTGGTGGAAATTAATGGATTTCTATGTACTAAACCTATTTCAAAGAAAGAAAAAAATCAATACTAAAAAACTTATTGGTAGCATGAATCTTTATACGGAACACGTCGTTACCTTTATTGTATAACGCAACTATCCCTCTAAAAAACCAGAAAAAGTGCCGAAATCATATGATATTTAATAAGTCAATCATACCAACTGCTGTTTATCTCTTACGTCCTCCCGCACCATCATTGTCATATTATTTTTGCACAATTTTTAAAGTGAATTATATAATATTTACAGGTATATAATGACAATAAAATCCTACAAAGGATTTTATTCGATACTTTATTTTAATATTGCTTAGTAATATTATATTAAAAGTGTAGTTTTAGATTTTTAAATCTATATGATATTGGCAAATTTATTCAAAAAAATAATTATAGGGGCCATACATTTATATACAACAGACGAGGGCTAAACAAGAAATTGTATACCTATCCTTTTGGACACGGAACATAAAGATAAAATACTAAAACACCTTCTTACTTTGTTTATTTTTTAAAAGAATAATTACTGAAATAACCATGACGTAATAAGTGAAATGAGTTAATCGACAGTTGACAACAAAATACATAAAAAAGAAGAGAAAAAAAATCCGTAAATAATTTCATGCTTGTGCTATATTTGGCAGTTTTTCTTCGATAAATGTTACAACACAAGGCAGGTAGCTGAAAATATGACTTGTGTTTATTGTCCTAAGACTGTCACAGCCATTCATGTGGTATTTTGATTTAACCGATTCTGTTCTGGTAATTTTGATATTATACGTGCGGTACGATCCGGAAGGCAAATTGTAGATTAAATAATGAAAATTCTCGAGTCTGACACTCATGTAAGCACTGTTTTGATTGCCAAAGATTTGCACATTAATGGAGGGAAAATAATCTATTATCAATAATGGATTTTTTTTTACTACAACTCAGATTTGAACTGTGCCCCCCCCCCCACATCATGGAGAGAAATAAATAAAATACGAACCAGTTCATTATACAAATATACAATTGACTTGTTTAACCTTGAAGGCAGGGAACGTTAAAAAATAAGAGTATTGCAATCTTGATAAACCAATAGATCTCCAACAATTAACTCATTCCATATATCTGATTAAAATGTCGCAGTCGTACTTTGTACATATATATTCTTAATATCTTATCCAAGTGATTTATTGTTTCAAATGAATTTCCTGCATATTTCCATAAATAGAGCCGACGGAAACTACAAACATACTTTTTGGGATATTCTTTTAAGAAATTGAGTTTAATAAATTCACCACATCGAAAATGAATCAATGTCTTTAATTTATGTTTTTTTTTTTAATATTATAGATTAGTCTTTTAATTTAAGAGGCATTGCATGAGCTTTGGCAATAACTTACACTAAAAAAAAGTATGGAATAGCGTTTACTTGTATTTTAAATTCACAAATAAGATTTAAAATCCTCTATCGCAATATTTTCCACGGAATTAATTTCATAATTCGAGCGTTTGCAGATAGGTAGAACTGTCGTGTTTTTATATTATTTTACAAAGCATGCATTATTTATCGGTCATAAGTTCTTGGTGTATTTATTTAGCATACTACTTATGATATGAAAGTTATGAGCCACTTATAATTTGTTTCTTTTTTTTGTGTGTAACAAAACTTATCTATATTTCAATTTCATAGTAATATCAACATATAATAATTAAAATAAATACGCACATATATACAGGGATGATGATCTTATCTAGTAGTACACATTTTATTATTTTTTATCCCGAATGACATTGTTACAAAATTACGCATGAGGACAACAAAATATTCTATCTCTGAACAAAGCAAGTTGAGACGATTGGAAAGAGCAACGAATATTCTCCATGTTTTAAATGTAACCAAAATTCGGGCAAAGATTTACGTTTTTCTAATATAAAAAAATTAACAATGTTGATGTAACTGTGAATAATTAAAACAGCTGTATCATCACAACCGAACATCCAGAGAATATATCTGCTTCAATGAGAAATATCTTCGGAACAAAAAAAATAGCCGGATCCGTGGTCTTGGGTGATGAGGTCAGTAAGGCAAAGTTTTCCCATTCTTGTATAGATGAAGGTGTGGCTCACGGCTGACGCTCACATTGAATTTTTGGATTAGCAAGTTCGGGGACAACTTTGTTTTCAATCAATACGGAGCTCAGTGTCTTGCACCGCTTAGACAAAAATCTTCCTGAGAGACGACTTTCCCGACTTTTAGAAACTCAACATGTGTCCCCTCTCTTCGCTTGAAACGAACCCCTTGGACTACTCTATCTATGTGCGTATGAAGGAGAGAGCATGTACTACTCTTCAGAAGTATCGAGGCTTCCATCAAGAAGGAGTGGATGAAGCTCGAGTCTGACTACGTAGTCAAGGCCTACAAAAGGGTTTATACCTTTATCAATTATAAAAGCAGAGGGCTCATATATTGAATAAAAGTTGTTCCAAGCATTATTTTCGGATGATTTTGTGCAATAAATGTCCGTACAAAACCTCGAGCTTATATTTTACTCTTAAAATTAATAAAATAAAACTCGATAAGTTCAACCCTGTATAAATACGTACGTGCACTAAAAAAAAAGATACCAAAATGTATTTAAAGGGGTAGAATAAACAACAAATCATATATCACGCAAAATATTACAAAAACTTCTGGAAATAATTTAATTGAAGGTTTGTTTATAAAAGGATCGACTCCACTGAAATACTACAGACGAAAATGGTTGCGTAGGTAGAGCATGTCCAAAAAGTGAGTGGTTTTTTAAAAAGATCATTAAATAACCAAAACAAGTGATTTTTTTGGAGAAAAACTTTATTTACTTCCCAATATGACGACCTTTAAGGTTAGTACATTTTTTATGCATTTTGGCATTCCGTCATGCAGATTATTCAAAGTATCTGGAGGAATTTTTTCTCAAGCTTTTATTAGTTGTTTTTTTAAATAATTCATCCTCTGAAGTTGCTGGCGCATTTTCATTGAGTTCCCTCTGGACCAAGGCTCACAAATTTTCAATGGGAAACACATCAGGACTGTTGGCAGGAATCCAAGTTGTCTGAACACAACTTTTGTGCCTTTTTGAAGTGGTGAGCAGGGGCATCATCCTGATGGAAAATGGTTCTTGATGTGTCAGACAAATATTTTCCTCTTCAAAGGAGGTCCAGTTTCTTCAGTACAAGACAGAGCTAATATCAGTGACTTGCTGAGGATCTCCGTTGCGTAGTACTCGGTCGTCACAGTTTGGTTTCGTGGAATCAGGTAAAGATTTGACACTGCCGGGTGGCTGATAACGGCCCCAAATCTGAATTTTCAGAGGAGATTTCACAGTTGGAGTGGGTTCCACATCTTTCTTATCTCTTGCCCAAAGGCGATTTGTTTTGGGATTTGGGGCATTAAATAGCTCAAATTGACTTTCATCACTGAAGAGGATACATTTCCAGTCATCTGCAGTCCAGTGTTTCCGCTCACGACAGAATTGAAGCCGGGCCTTCCTTTGGTTTTCTGAAAGTTTGGGGTGCAGACGAGGTTTAAATGGCAAAGCATTCAATGAGTACCTCAGGTAGTTGTGGACAGATGACTTAGATAATGGATAGCTATTTGAAGTCAATCTTGCAGCAAGTTTCCTTGTGTATTGCCTCGTTTTGGTCCAAGATTTTGAAATTACCAGTTTGGGAACTTTGCTAATTTTTTTCTTCCTTCTTCGACCCTTCTGATTTGCAAGGGTTTGTCCATCCTTCCTTTTCTTACACCAATTCTCAATGGTCCTGAGAGGAATCTGTAACCTTTGAGCAACGCCTCTCTGGCTTGATCCACCCTCTATCATGTCAACAGCCTTGGCTCTGGTCTCCAAAGAGTGCTCTCTAACCATTTCGGATATTGAATTTCAACTAACATCCTGTAATGTTTTCTGACCCCTTTTATACTGATATATGATGCAATCATCGAAAATTATTGCATTAGAAAAATTCAATATTGGCTAATGATTATTTCAGCCAAATTTCATTTTATTCCGACCAAAAAAAAAAATTTAAATATAAAACGGATATTTTTAATACAACTTTTGGAAATATTATTTACCAATTATTATACTCGAATGGAATCGAATGCATCTCTAAAAACTTATTGTATGTTAATGACATATTAAAAATCAAAATTAAAAATTTGAATGAAATTGAAAATAGACATGTGTGATTTTTTTTGTGCTCAAAATATTAACCTCTTCACTGTATGGGTAAAAACTTTTTTGTTGCAATAAAATATAACTAAAGAATACAATGGTTATCTATTAAATGATTTTGAAAGTAGATCGATATCTGAAACACCATGAATTCTAAAAAATAATCCTATAAACGTATTAATTGAGGACTACGTCCTAATTCAGTCATATAAGCCACACACGATGTCATAAATAGTTCCTCTATAAAATGGTTTTAGAGCAAATTTCAGATGAAACCAATTAGTCAAACAATTGACTTAATTATATATGATTTCGAATCAATTTCAGAAATGTGTATTTCTGGCTGGTGGCCGTTCCAAGATCTTAATTTTGTAGCATGGTGTTTTGAGCCCATTCCCCCATGTTGGTTTTCATTTGAAAGGTTGTGTTCTAAAATAAATGTAATAAGGGTAGTCAAGATTTTTATACTAGGACTGAATGAGTTCACTTTAAAAGAGATTATAAATGTCTCAAACCGAAACAATTACCTACAACACTATTATCTATCTACTTATAAAGATATACACAAAAATATGCCTGTTTCGTATAATTACAAATTCTCTTTAAAATTTTACATCCTTATAAAACTCTTAACTATGATGAAAATGAAATAACACTGGTTCAATGCCTTATTATACATAAACTCAAGCAATAAATATGTAGAAACATGCATTAGCAAGTAGAGCGGATGTTGCATGGAACATTAAAACAACTGTTTTATTTTTGTGCTGTAACAAGAAAAGTTTATAGTCTTATATATTTTTGCAATGATCTATTTATCCCCTGTAGCATGCAGTAGTTATTAGTGATAGGACAATTAATGGTCCTATGAAATAGAATTGGTTGATTTTTCTGAAATCGACATCAAGAAAATAATGTTGACATAGTGATTCACATTTTTTTTTTTTTTTTTTTTGTACTGGTATTGGCCTATTTATTACTTAGCTAAGTTTTTTCAAAACAAATTATAAAATTTATTATATGAAATTTAATAAAATTTTTCCCAATTTTTTTTCCCAAAAAATTTCATTTTTGGAAAATAACTATGTATTTTTGAATTTTGTTTACATAAAATTTAACAATGGAATTTTTCTTCAATAAATTATTGGCTTAGAAATTTATTTTTTGAAGATTTTTTTTTACTCCATATTGTATTTTGTGGAAATCTGTGAATTTTGGAAATTTTTTGTATATAGCTCTGAATTAAAAAAAAAATAAGTTTTTAGAATAATAATTTGTTTTTGAATTTTTTTTTGTTTCCAAAAATCTAATTTTTTGTGAATAGTTGTAAATTTTTGAAAAAAATTTATATTTCAAATTTTTTTGTCAAAATTTGAAATACAAACAAAAAACATTGAAATTTAATAACAATATTTTTTTTTTATTCCAAAAACCAATGATACTTTTTACTTATTACTAAATAATTAAATAATCGGAATCGGCACGGTGAATTTTGAATAGAATCGCATAAGAATGGGCATGGAGATTTTTTTTGGAATCCTCCCATCTTTAGTAGTTATATTTTACAGAATAAGGGTGTTACATGGAAATTAAAACCCTTCTGTTAGCTCATATCTCTCGAGGCTGTGTTAACCAATTTCTAAGATTTGAAATTGTGTCAAAATCTATTAAGTTTAACATGGGGGTAACCCACTTCTTAGATCGCACATCAATCTCGCAATCAAAATGAGCTTAGAGTGAAATGTTCAGATAAAGATTTCGGCACTTCTCAGGGCGGAAATGACCGCTGCAGATATATTAAACCAGCTCAAAGTGTTCATAAACACAGTTTAACTCTTCAATCAGCAGCTTGCCAGTAATGAGACTGAAGAGAGCTCTTAAATGTAAACCCGGTAGAGGGGGTCAAGAAACATTAAACGTGAGAGCCATAAAGGAGATATCCTAGCTAATCGGCAGAAGTTATTGCAAGTACATGCAAGAGAGGTAGTGTATCGAAGTCTACTATGTTCAGGACCAAAGAAAAGGAGTTAAACAAGTCCTAAGTAAAGGAACCGATGTTAAAACACACGCTTATTATGAAATTGAAGCATCTCCACACTCTCACGGTTAAAATAAAGCCCATATTATACGTTTAGATCAAGATCTCTGTACTACTCCGATTGAAAATAATTGTAACAGAGATTTTTCTGAGAAGCTCAAATTTTTATAGGGACACAGTCTACCTTTCTAACGGTTTACCATCAGTGAGAATGATAAGGAAGTTTTTAGAAGTAAAATCGGTCAGCAAAAAACTTATGTTCCTATTCTATGTGCTCCTCCTAAATCCCTGACTGTAACTCTCATGACTATACGTTCTGACCGAACGTTAAGTCAGTGGCCTTTAAAACCACCACTCGAACAACACCGCCCTAAAAACCTCCATAAAGAAACACTGAGAGGGCATAAACTAGGAAACTAACTGTAACACCAGTACAGCTTATAGACGCCGCCTGAATCCCATCATCCCTGCCAAGCGTGACAGCATTGAAAAGTAATTGTTTTCAAGGGGTGTGTGAAGAAATATATGTGACCCAATTTCCATGCAACACCCGAAATGTTAAAAATATTCATTATGCATAAATGATAATTAATAAAATTGTACCGAGACCAGAGTTTATGATACATATATTCATAGGTACATTTATTGCAAGTTGTAAATTCTTATTTAATGACGGTAGTAGATCACACCTCTTCAAAAAAAAAAAAAAGATTTCAATTTTATATGCTCTAATTTGTCAAAGCAATAATAAATAAAACATAAAATTTATGTGTTTAACGTGACACTCAGGTTTTTGCAAAGGAAATATTTTTTTGCTTGAAGTGGATTGAGGTGTTAGTAAACTCCGTTTTATTATGTCTATATTATTGTTAATTTGTCAGGGGAAATGCTTGACATTTTATTTAAAAAGAGGGTTATCATTTTTAAGGCCCTAAAAAACTCTTTTTTTCATTAAAACTAAAAGAAATAGTACAGTACTGGATATCAAAATGTAATGATCAAATAAAAAACTATTATAATTTAATTGTTAAAATGAGACCCTGTTGTTATTTCAATTGAATCCCACTATAATTTCCCAAAAAGAAACAGAAAAAAGGCCCAAAATCAGTTGGAAGTTAACCAATTCTGCCCAACTATAAAAATTATTATTCAATAATCCTTGGAAATTATCCACAGCTTAAAAGGAGCTGATTCTTATTCAACCAATCAATGTTACAGCACTGATTATGAGATAATGGGCAGAATCATCGACGGCTGGCAACCAAATACAACGAAAAGTTAAAATTTTGAGTGTTCTTCAAGGATCAATAACAAAGTACGGAAGTACTTTCATCGAATTTTGTTTAAGTCCTCTTTTTATAAAAATACAAACTTTAAAATGTACTTTAAATCTAGTGAAAAAGTTGAGATGACTTTAGGGGAAAAGTCAAGGTTCGAGCCTTTGATTCTATGATCAAATCATGTGCAAGCAGGCCCATGACTACAAAAGAGTGTGGTAGGTTATACACAATAGTAATCGTAGCTAGTTAGTTTGTTTTGTTGTTTCAGTTGTGACATTTAGAATTATCTATATTCAAAAATTTTAAATCCTCCCTAAAAAAAATATTTTTTGTCATCAAATTGGTAAAAAAATATAGTTCTTCAAGTTTGTTTTCAAAAAAATTATAACCTCTCTATAAAAGAAAAATTATTTGGCTAAATTTTATCTGATCCAAAAAACTGGAACTGAAAAATACAATTTGATTAAGAACACGTTCACAAAGGTATTAACTGAGCAATGTCCATATAGAGATGGTTTAACTATGGTATGATCAAAAAAATTCGGCACTTTTATCACACGACAATAACCCAATCCAGTTGAGGACTTATGTATCTAATTTGAAAAATTATTGAAATGCCAAATTAACATTGAAAAGCACATTTTACTCAATATAGCCGCCATTAGAAAACTCTGTAGCACTTTTTAATGTACTCCAGACATGCAGTTCAAGTCTCAACGATAATGTTCTTATAATAATGGGATTTGTGAATGCAGCAAACTTAACCCTGAATATGGTTTTTAAGGTATAATCCAAGAGGTTTGCATCTGGTTAGTATGACTGCCACAAGTTATTGGAGCAGAATTGCAGAAATGTCCTCTTTTGTTTTAAAAAGTTGCAACGTATGACAAGGCATTACTTAATTTTGTAAGTCGACAGATGCCTCTCCAGCCTCACATGGATCTTTCCCCCTTGCATCGCCCATTTCCTATGCGTAACAGAGCAAGGACTTGAATGGATTGGTCTCCACAATCTCTTTCAACTTCTCAGTGGCAAGGATATTGCCCTTGTTACTTTGAAGCTTCTGATCAACTCCATCTATGCCTTTGAGATTGTACAAAAACAAAAAAGTACGCCTAGACAGACCCTGGCACTATAGGCGATTTTCCTGCGGCCAAAAGTACACGAACCTTAGCACGAGTATCACACTTGGACGCCATTTTCATGAATGAACATTTTGATATATTTATTTGACCAATTTGTTTGTTTACGAGTTACGTAGTTTTTTTTTCAAATCGGAGAATTATTTTCCCCCAATCTTAACTTCATTAAATGAATGTGCAATTTTTTTCCGCTCACCCGGTAAAAATACTACCTAACTTTGATAAATTGATTAGTGTTACAACGATAGGTACATTGATTTAAAGCTACATTTTTGAATAAGTATCTTCACTCCACAATGTACATATAAAAGACAAGGTTCTTATGACAAAACAGAAAGATTTGTATCATAATGTCAAATCCAGAATGAAGTTGTGTCTTAAATAGGCTTCTTAATTTTGCGATATACGTGTACATATACAATGCTGTTAATATTAATAAATATTTTGAGGAGATATTAAAACGTGTACATATTGTATATTCTTCTGTAAAACAATTATCCTGTCACTAGATACGGAAATATGTATATTATGATCATATAATGTAACCTTTGATCTAAATCTCCGGTTTATTGTTGGTAGTCGATCCCTTTTAAGTACGTAATAGGTGCTAGTGTGGGGATTTGGTCTGAAAATTCTAGACCGATCTGAGCTGAGTATGATTTTTATTTCACCGACCTAATTGGATCGCTCTTACTAAAAATTCAGTCTAGATCAGTCAAATTTAAAATTCGCTGTAGACCGATTCTAGAGATTAATAGTTGATGGTGTGGGTTTCAATCTTTTGAACATTGATAATTATGATTTAACGTCACCTATGTAATTGGTTCGTCCCCATGAAAACAGTATTGAACCAAATCAAGAAGTAGAGAAAATCCAATATATTTTTTTAATTCATTTATTCCGGGTGGTCCATTAAAAACTGAAAAATTACGAATTAAATAAATGATGATGGGGGTTTCACACTAGATTATCCAGGAAGCTATTAAAAAAGAGGGCGGAAAGATCCCTGTGAGGTTACAAAGGGCACTTTTAACACCAGTAGTGAAAGAAATATATCTTCTCCTCTTCAACATTCTTTTAAATTTATCTTTAGAATTATTTTTTGTCACTCTTGGGCCTATACAGGCCTGATGCCAACTCTCTCGACCACACATTTGAATTGCTTGTCGAATGGAAGAACTAAAGTGTCCGTTATCCAAACCCTGAGGCCCTCAAAGCCACTGTCAGCCAGCAATGGAACGCCATGACAGATGACTACATTTGTAACTGGTGCCAGGCCTTCCTCCGCTTGGAAGCTATCATTGCCACTAAGGAGTACTACATTAATGATTAAGAGATCTCAGACACACATATTTTTATAGTCTTACTTTTGTTGAAATAATATTATTAATTAATGAATTACATCTTGTTCAAGTTTAAAATTCAAAGTGTTTGGATTTTAATGGACCACTCAATTATAGGTTTATTATTCAAATTACTGGTATTAAAGAAGATAGCCTAGAATTTTGACTATAGTTTATTTTGTTTTACTTGGTACGGCACATTTATTTTGGGATGAATGCATAAAAATATGTGAAAGAGTCAACTGATAGCACCAGACAGTATTATAGACATTGTTGAAAATAATATGATTTACCGGTATGCTAAAAAAAAAGAGAAACCAAAATTAGCATAGTCATCCAGGTAATTTTGAGGAATGTTTCTGAGAAGAGAAGGATAGTTTCCATGACCTTTGATTAATTTAGTTGCGAAAAGTTGTGTTATGAAGGAAATTAACACAAACTCTACTCTGTATCTAGTAATGACATAACAGAAAATATGAGCTGATATCCGAGATACTGTTTTTGAGATTGAGTCGAGGCTGTTATTGAAGCCATATCCAATTATATTGAATAAAAATATTTTTATTGATTCACCTTTCTTTCGGCATTGTTCTTGGTTTTGTTTTTTTTTATATTGGGTGATTAGTTCAGGAAAAAATCCATGTTAAAAAAATCAAGTTGGCTGTTGTTTAGACAACATAACACGTGTGCTAAAAACTACTTGGCTTCATACATAGATGATGCTACCAACCTTTTAAAAGTTTAAAGTTTTTAAAGTTCCTGACAATCTCTACTTTAGTTTGTAGGACATTTCGCAAAGTTTGACGTGTCTTTTGTTATTTGAAACAATGGATCAAAAATATTTTTGCATTTAAAATTTGACTCTGATTCTTGATGATCATAAATACAACTTCTAAAAGCTAAAGAATGGCTTAAGACGTGTTATGCGACTCTGTTCTATAAAGCAAAAAAGAAGACTTTCAAAAAAGCCAATTTCCAAAGAAAAAAAAATGTTTTCTTTATTAAGCCCGGGGCTTAATAACCCTAGAGTTATATGAGCGTCTCCAAGGTAAAATATTAATGCCCATCCCTTGTAACGCTAGAAGTAATAAATTTAACTATGACGGTCATATATTGTTATGGACAGATCATTTGTCACTCTAAGAATGACATAGAGGATTTTTTTTTCAGAGATTTTTTGTATACTCGAAGTATGTTTGTAATACATATACCGATCACAGGCATATCAAGTAATAATCATTCTATTGTCATTAAAATATCAATTTATATTAGGTATCTACACTTACGATCGTAGATAAAAGACAACAATACGTTGTGATTTATCAATGAAAAGATATATGTTGTGCGTCAACATAAGAATAATCGTGAACAAAGATTCAGAACAGGAGAAAATCTCTATTTATTTATTTTTTTACAGCATATATAATATTTCCCAATATTTCAGTTCAAACAGTTATTATCTTTATATTCAAATTGGTGGGACACACTTAGATACGCAAGTATTTTAGGTATAGTTTAGAACTTCTATTTGATCTAAGAGGCTTCTAGTCGCCCCAATAGGGTTTTAAAAAAATAGCTGAGATGATAATCGCTCTTATCTCCTCAGCTGTTAAGGGTTCATAATTGGTAATTTTCCTGTTAATAAGAGCATTTCAATTCAACAAACCTAATTCTAACGCCTTCGTTTTTCTTGAAAATCACTTTCGTTTTGAAAGTCTAAACAAAACCGGTCCCTTTATGGTTACTTCAAGTGTAATTTGTGGCAGAACCATACACGTCGTTAATCAGAATAGTTTGTCGATAGAATCTGAAGATAATTTGTCGAAGAATATAAATATACATTCAATCCATTCACAATTTTGAGAAAAAATAGTCTAGCTTGTTTCTATGTCGACGGGGCACATATGAACAAACTACTAGGACCAACAAATGTATTTCGTAGTTGTCATTATTCTTGACCCGTTGTATGGCTGGGGCAATAGTTATATTAACTATCTTTGATATTGATAAATGCCTTCTATGAACGTCTGTCAAATTATAATCTATTCTTCCTCTTTTTAATATTTATTCCATCAAATGAATGTTAAGACAAAGAGAAAACGTTAATCTCCTTTATTTCAAATATGTTGAAAAAATTATTTAACTCTGTAAATACTTGACAATTTACTAAACGCATCGACATCCGAGTAACTGCTGCCTATATTTGCCGACTGATAAAGATTTTATATGAGATTTATGTACGGAGACTGGCTTGGCCACTCCACCACCTTTTCGTGATTATTCTTGAGGAACTTCTTTGTTGCACTATGGTAAATTATCGTGCTGTAAGACCTGTACATTTCTCCGTTCATCCTTCTTTCTATGTGTCTCTCCTTGCCCTTAACGGATAAATATGTCAAAAGATAATGTTTCCATCCCATGCCGCATGGTGGAGATGCTGTTCTTGGAGTTGTATACCTAATTTATCTCCCCTCATGGTTTTTTTTTTGTTTTGTTCAAAAAATATATCTCACTCTTCAATAAATATACCATTAAAAATACAGATCGTTCTGCATTTATTAACAAACCGCATAGGATCCAACAATTATTTTCTCCATTGTTTGACATTACCCATTAATTTTAAGTATGAGAAATTGTCCAAGCGAAAAAAATGTTGATTGCGTAAGCTTTTTAAAAACTTTTTTTAAGTTTAAATAACATATTTCTTTATAATTATTTAGCAGTTTATTTTAATATTTTCTAAGTAGAAATACTACATTTTTCTTTTTGAGAAATGCATATTTTATTGACAATTATTAAGATTTAAACATTATTTTATTATGGTATTGTGTATATTACAATTTACCTATGTCAAAATGAATACCTATATCATACATAAGTACAAATAGAGTGAATATTAGTGTTGAGAATCAGTCCGAGAAAAAAATGGGTTTCGATTCCGTCTTATGTAATATTTTCTAAACCGATTTGTACCAATATTTCAGTCCAGACCGAAATTAACCCAAGTCCCGAAGGTGAAATCGATCCTTGGTGACGTCATTGAGTGTAGTTTTCCTTTCTTTAATTACACTATTATATAATAAAGAAAATCATATAACTAATATAAAGTTTTATATTCCAGTATAATAAGAAAAAAATGCATTTTTTTCTGCAAAATATATGCCATTATTTAATATATATCATATTTTAATTAATAAACCATTATTTTTTTCATATGCAATTCCAAGGACAGATGGTTGCATTGACTGATAGTCAATGTGACCGGAACTAAGAACTGACAGTCAATAGGACCGGTTCTAAGGCTGGACTGGACGAAATAAATAAAGACCAACACAACACTTATTATAACGGTCTCTGACAAGTCTAGGACTTTCAGACCCGACCCCAACACTAGTGAATATGTTTATATAATATACAATGATTCTATCTAACAAACACATGTGATAAGTGATACGTAGTGCTGAGACCTGCCTTATGAACAGGAATTATTTGACATGGGGATTTCATAAGGAAGCTCTTCTACGTATCAACTCATGAGAGTGATTTCCAATTAATAAGTAAGGTTCCTGCTTGACTTCAGCATTGAATGATGTTAAGTTTTTACATTTATTGATCACCCATCAAGTTATTTGTTAATTAATTATTATTAGAAATTGAAGTTCAATTTGATATTTGATATATGAATCATATACACAATATAAAATTGAAAATAAATAAATATATATATTTGTTTATTTATTATTGATGAAAATCACATACCCACTTGTGTTGTGCTTCGGTCTAGGAATCCTAAGCCGGTGTAATACCCTTATCATTTTAACTAATTTGGACCAGTCTCGGGTTGAACAAGTCTCAAAGTACTAAACAGTCGTATTGATCAAGCAAGAGAAAAAAATGGCAAGTTAAAAAAAAACAGAGAATAAAAAGAAGTTTACATACATGATTAGAGTTTTAAATCTGAAGAATTTTTTAGCGTGCAAGTTACCTTATTGTTAGCAACTTGAATAGTGTTTATTTTTTTCTAAAACTGCTCTCATTATTTTTTCATTCTTGAGGAGATAACATTTAATTATAAATTGTAACCACGAGTATGTGTGATCATGAATGACGGATAGTTACGCTGAGGATTTGTTGACAAGTTATAAGTGTAAGAATAGATTCAAATAAAATGATCTAAAAGTGTGTTTAAAAAAAAGAAAGAAATCAAATCCTTAATTCTACTCTTTGTATTTGACATGTTAGTGATTATTTTAATTAAACTTATATGCATGTTATCTGTTCAAGAATAAAATAATAATGTTAGGAGCTTTGGAAAATAAAAAATAATGTTCAGGTTGCAATTAAAAAAGGATTCACAACGGAGTAAATTCCTCCCTATATACGAAGTTGAACTTGCAGGCGCGTCCTCAGTGGATGTAGCCCCCCTTCCCCCAAAAAAAGGAAAGTTTGAATCTTTCAATAAATTCTAATATTTGATTTTTTTTCTGAAAAAATTTTATATTTGAAATTTAATTACATTTTTCAAAGTTTAAACAAAAAACAAATTATTTCTAGTGAATAATTTGGTTTTTTTTTAAATTTTCCCCAAAATATATTATTTGAAAAAAAATTTCAAAAATTGTTCAAATTAAAGTATCATTTTTTTTTTTCAAAATGGCTATGGATATCTGAAATTATTTTCCTTAAAATTTAGGTTTTTGAAAATGGCTATGAATTGCTGAATTTTTTTGCCAAAAAATTTAATTTTTTGTGAATAGCAGTACATAATTGATTTTTTTCTTTCAAAAATACAATATTTTTTTCAAAAAATTTAATTTTTCATGTTATTTCCAATTTTAATTTTGGATTTTTTTTCAAAAAAGAAAAAAAAATACCAAAACAAAGCCCTATTCCCCCCTCCTCTTTAAATATAACCCTGTGGACGCCCCTGACATATATTTATTTCCTTAAGATCAAAGCCAATTTTATAGAACGTCAAGCTGCCCTTTTCTTATACATTCTTAAAATGGCGAGGATTACTTTTGTTTTATTTTACATAACGAAAATGCTTACGATTTATTACCGAATAGATGGCCCTTTGTTGAGTACAGGAAAATGAAATTTAAATTTACGTTTTAAATCTTGATCCAGAGCAAGCTACAAAAAGTTCGGTCGAAGACAGAGTCTCAACACTAATATTTACATATGTTTGTAATACAATATGATATGTTCTACATATACATTTGTTCCAAATATCACAAAAGACATGGATTGATCTAATGCATTAAGTCTTTTGAAGGACAATCACTTATTTATAATGATTATCATTAATGAGGATTTCTCATTAATGGTAGTCTTTATTCTTTTAATTGTTGTATTTTACAATCGATAAATGAGTGCAAAATGCCACGCTATAAACACACTATTACCAATGTCCATTGTCCCATAGTAGCGGGAAAACTATGTTTATTAAATATATCTTATTACACGCATTTAATCAAGGGGTGAAACTAAGATCACGTGATCAATAATTTCCCCAATATATAAGACTACATTATAGTTTTATGTTAGAAATCATTTATTAGTATTATATATCAGAGAAATTTACTCTCAAAAACTTCATCAGGACCAATTTCAGACTAAAAACACATAATTACTTGATGTGAAAATCTTTGGCGTTCTGTATGATCTCAGCCAATCTTTTCCAAAAACCTTTTTTGAATCTTTCTGTCTCTAGAAACTTCTTCCGGTTCCTCCCCTTCAATGGAAATGGAACAATTTCGTCTAGAATTAAATGACCGATCACATTCCCTTGGTTCTGAGTCAGGATTATGTTGGTAAAATAATGTTTTCATAGCTTAAAGAAATCAACTGGTTCAGTATGAATGAACACACAGAAGATGAACTTGATAAAACAAAGACTCGACATGCCAGGGAACAACTTATTGGCGATTACCCTAATTTCTATTTAGCCTTTATATAGAATAATGAAGAAGAACTAACTAAACGACGAAACATACAACACATTTTCCAACGGTCCCCGTTGTAATAAGCTCTACAATATCTCAGATTTCTCCTTAACCAATCAGTTTTGAAGTTTGATACAATTATATCAACTGATTATAAAGTGATAAAAAAAAATGAAAAACTGACCGCAATATCACAAAAATATAACTACTCTCAACATAAACCGCTCAAAAACAGTTTTAATCCAATATCTCAAACAAATGCAATTATATTTATATTTTTTTATAGTTTATTTGATGTTAGAGAACATTTTTCCCTAATAGGAAAGGTTTTGAGATAAAAGAAAGTATCTATTATTTTTGATGATAATGTGAATTGGTATCTTTTAATGGGATATTCCTTAACAATAACACCATGACTTTTCATTTTCACATTGTAACAATAAATTTTAAAACAAAAGAACGACAGGGAAAGAGATTGGGTTCTTATTTTGAGTATGTTCCTTGAATGTATGTACGTTAGGGTGATTTCTGTCTTGAAAGTTTCAAATATCTATGAATGCATAGAAGGGATTTTAAAATTCATTCCTACAATACTACTGATATGAAGTAAAGAGGAAAATATCGTGTCATTCACATTTTACTACAGAAATATTAGGCGTCGATGAACAGACAAAGAGAGGGACGCTTTGCTTCAATAATATAACTATTTCATCGTTACTTGTATTGTTATACTGCAACTTTCCCTAAAGAAGAAACAGAAAAAAGGCCTAAAATCCGTAGATATTTGAGCAATGCTTCATCCCAATCAGTGGCACTGCTTGTCTCTTTTTTGGGGGCTGAAGCCCCCAAACTTTTATCATACAGGGTGTCCACGATAAATTGGAACTACTTTAAACTTCATCCAGACCCATAATGTTGATATTCGGGGTAAGTCATACTAATATAAAAGGTTGCGTGAACAATACACTATAACTTCCACCACAATTGTTTTGACAAAAAACAATAGTCATCATGGAACAGGCAAGGAGAGACGCCATCCTGGAATTGGCTCGTGCAGAATACAAGCCCTCTGCTATCTACAAGCTTCTTAACTACCCCAAGACCACGGTGTACCACGTCTTCAATGCCTGGGAGGTTGAGGGGAAGGTCTGCCACAAGGCCCACAACATGAGAAGTGACTGAATCCGCACTCCCCGCTTCCTTGAAGGCCTCTGGAAGTCCATCAAGGCTTGGCCGGGGACTTCATTGTTCAGGTTGGCCAAGAACCGTGGAGTAAGCAAGCAGCTGGACTCCAAGGCTGTGAATAGCCAAACAACACATCCTCATGGCATCCATGAAGGCCACCAGGCTCACCAACGGTAAGCGTCTCCTCAATGACATGAAGAGCCATGGAGGAAGAATCATCTTCTCCGACGAGAAGAACTGGACTGTCGACAGAAGCTACAACGTCCAGAATGACAGTTGGCTTGCCAATCCCAAGGAAAGGGTTAACGTGCTAAGGTACTGCGAAGTTATGGAGGAGTTCGTCATCCTCTGGATGAAGGATACGGCCGCTGGGAGGGAGTTCATATTCCAACAAGACTCAGCGCCCGCACACATCGCCATGAGGACCACTAACCTCTTCAACTCCCACGACATAACTTTCTGGGATCGCAACACTTGGCCCTCCAACTCACCCGACATCAATCCGTGTGATTACTACTGGTAGGGGAAGTTGGAAAGGGAGGTGTGCAAGGTCAGCCACAAGAGCATCACGGCCCTGAAGGGCTCCATTATGAGGGAGTGGAATGCTGTCGATTCCGCAGAAGTCATCAGGGCATGCAATTCCTTTAGGGGCAGGATAGAGAAGATGGTGGCTGCTGAGGGAGGACATGTTGAATAAATTTATTGTTTAATATCATGTCTAACTTTTTCATATTAACAAATATACTCCAAATTCCATTTTTATCAAGCAGGTTGAATTTTAAGATAGTTCCAATTTATCGTGGACACCCTGGATATATAATAAAAATAAGTGATTGTATTACGGTCTTAATAATTTTTGGGGCTAAGCCTCCCCAAATGATGAAGTTTAGTAAGACCCCTACTCCCAACTCAAGAATTATAATTAAATAATTCTAGAGAATTGTTCAGAGTAATTTCTAATTCGACTAATCTATGTTATAACTTCTATAAACAAATTGTACTAGTTCTCAAGTATTTGTGATGAGGATATTGTTAATAAATAATCCATGAATGGTCAATATATTCATACTGCAATATTTTTTTGAGAATGAAATTAATTAAAAAGAATCAAAGCGGGTTTTGCTAAGATTATTTTAAGATAAGGTTTACTTTTTCTTAATGTATCTTATTCATACAAGTATTTTTAGAAGTTTAATGGGAAATGTTTACTGCAAAATGGATGGAATCTAAAATTAAAAAGATGTACTTAATACATTCCTTCAACTGTTTATCCTTTAATTAAATACATTTTAACTGTGGTGTTTACATTTATAAAGTTTACTAACTGTGTTATAAAAAGGAAATTAACTCACGAACGATTCATCAATCGTCGTGTTGCAAACTTCTATGACGAGGAAATTGGAAAAAAATAGGCTAGAATAAATTCGAAGTAGATCCTCGATTCTGCTCTAACTCCATTAAGAACTTAGTAACAACTCCAACACAAACCTTCAGGGTTACTCTCCGTCTTATATAAGCGCACGCTAATCTTCAACCTGGTCACGTAAATAACAATGATATTTTGTTTGCAAAGTATTAGTGAACGGGGCTCAATTGAGTGCCACTCCGAGCGAGACTCAAAATTTTAGAAGAGCGATAAAATCGGTCAAATTATCGCTCCTTTTTATAAGTTTTTATTACTTTTTCAGTTTCTAACGCCGTATGGACTCAGATATCGATTTTACCAGTGGCACGGTCAGCTAGTTTCTCTGTGAGAATACAGTTGTAAATATTTTTTGTAAACGGGGTTTCCGAACTGACATATGATTTTCTTATATTTTTACGTAGTAAATTGACGTTAGATCTTAAAATTTGATGCAAGCATAAGTTCAAAAACTTGCAATATCGTTATACAAGCTTTAGCTAATCATTGGGGCTAACTGGATGATATTGGATAAGTGGCTTCCACTTTTTGTACCTCAAGCACACGAAAAGACAAATAAAAATTTATTTGACCACATATTTTAATTAAACTAAACATTTGGATTATTATAAGTTATTTGAAATAATGATTGGTTGTGACAAATTGTTAGACACATTTGAACTTACAGACATTAAATTTTATTGAAATCATAAAGAGTTGACAAATTCAAATACACTTATAGGAGCGAAAAAATGACCGGTGCACATTTTTAATTATGTGAGAGAGGCTTGCAAAATTAGAAATTGAGCGGGAGGGCGCTCAGAGTTTCTGGAGCGTTCTAATGCTTTGGTTTTATTTTGATGCAAAGGATGTTAATTCATTTGGAATTAAATATTAATGACAATAGCTCAGAAAATAGATTGAATATTTTGTTAACTACAAAAAATATGTGAGCTAAAAACTGCACCCAATTTGAATCCCTAATTACGTCCATACAGAGAGTACAAAAAAAAATTAAGGGGTGTCTATCAAAAACAGCTTCACCCTAATTTACATTTTACATGTTTTTGCCCAAAGATATGTATACATATTTCTGAATGATAACAATATCTGCATGTAAAGATGGATGTTGCTTTTTTGTAAATACTAAAAATATACAGAGTCTCTAATTCCCATGACTCGATCCGGGTGGTCCCCTCCCAGTTTTGCAAAAACATCATAAATCCAAGGTGTTAAGTCCTACTCTAATGAATTGTATTTTATTTTACGACGTTTTTATTACTAGTTAGTTAATTTATGTATTTACATATATAGATAAATTTATTACACTTGAGAATGAGTAACAATCCATTCGAAATGAATTCCTTGACCACCAAAACGTCTGAAACAAATGTAAATGATATTCAAAAAACAGTGCTGTTGTGCCAACTCAAGCAATTATACCATGCAAAAAAAAAATAGGGTATTGGATCTTTTGCCAGCTAAAACCCACATTTTTATTATACTTAAGCCGTAAACAGTATGTACCAAAAGTGTGTCCCCATTATTTCAAGAAGTAATAAAGTAATGTAAAATAAAATTGTTCATTTCTCATGAAGAAAAATATTTTTTTGTTAATGTAAGAGCTTTTGATTGGGACCTTAATTATTACCCTAGCTTTATAAAAAAACAAATTGTGAAATCATTGAGCAGCTAAAAAATAAAATCACTACACACACTGACACTAGAGACAAGATCAAGGACATTGCTGAACGTGTATGTGTCTCTACAAACTCATTGTGCAAAACATCAAGCCCATTTACAATATGATCAAGAACGTTTACAATCGTCCATTGAATGGGACCACTTTAAGCATGCACAGAAGCCAACGTCAGTGCAGCTAATCCAAAATGGGAGCTGCTAAATTGTAGTAACATTCATCAGCGAGTTAAACATTGACAAATATACCACGAGCCGAATTGTAATGTATGCCCTAGGCCTTTAATTCAAGTTCAAAGACTGACAGCCCAAAAGAGAGAGAAAATACTTGTGAGATGCAAGAAAATCCTCAATAAATTGAGCTTTGACCACCGAATTTACCAACCTGAATCCCTTGGAAAACTATATGAGGAGCCTCAAAGTGCCTTAATTAAAAATCACGTTCTTAGAGTACAATAAGATTCAGAGCCATATTTCGAGGTTAAATAACTATTGAAGCAAGTGAAATTATATTCAATAATAATTGATAAAAAACATTAAAGTCAAATTTTGTAGGAATAATTTATATCACGAATGCTGAAATGTTTTTTATTCTTTGCTTTTATCTTTAATTTTCATCGATATAGATATTTCACTTCAAAATATGGTTCTGAATAAAAGTTATACTTTAAAAACCTTACTTAAATAAAGGGCTGTAAAGGCTAAACGATTTCGATTGAAGGTTTTTATAGTCATATTCATATTCTATGGCTTAAATAAAAATAGTAAATAGGTTTTTTAGCCGGCGGACAAATATGCTGTTGCATAGTGATAACAACTCCACTTGAGTGAAAAATTGTTTTACTTGAATCAAAAGGTGAGTCAATTTTCAAATAATAAAAAATACAACTGATATTATATATGATTATTGAGTCTGCTTGATTTAAATCACTAAATCTCATATCATTTTCTGTTGCTATTCATAAGTGATTTTATAATCAAACATAGTCTACTCTATTTATATGCCCAACTTATATGAAAGGAGTTTAATACATTTTCTAGCCATTTTAGAAATTATAACTAACTAAAAGGGTAGATATTAGGATATATTGGTTAATATTGTCGCTCAATATGGTTCCCCAATCATCGTAAATCATAAGAAATCAACCACAACAAAGATTAACATCTACCTATTATCCTACTAATCAAGTCTTTTTTATCAAAAACTAAAAAAAAGTAGTCAATATATGGATAATTGAAAATTATTAGAAATAGATTAATGAACAGGGAGAAAAGCTAAATAATTTTAAACAACATATTGAGTTACAGCTTTTAAATTGGTGTGATTATGTTTGTTCAGTACAAAGGCTTCCAAAAAAATCCAAGGTCAAAAACATAATATTCAGCATCACTTTTGAACAATTTGAGATACAGAGCGGAAATTATCTTGTTGCGGACAAAATACGTATATATATATACGATGCATTTAAGATAAATTGTCTTGATCTGAAATCACCATTTACCTTTTTAATCATGACTCAAATCAATAACTAACAAATGTTAATGTTTTCTTGGCATTTGAAAAGGAATTTTTCTAATTCAGATGAGGATTCTGCGTTTTCAAAGTGGGATTCATGGATTAGGGAATTAAATCTATCTAGTAATTGGATCCATAGGATTACTAATACGATTTCCCAAATACTCCTAAAGCTAGGTAGATAGAAAATGTCTTATTAAATGTTAAGAGCAAGGAATATATCAATAGGAGAACCTGTGGTTGCGGAGGATATTCGTGGTATTTTATTTTGGGTAGTGGCAAAATATTGAGTGTTCGAATTGAAGATTCCTAAGAAGATCGAGGGTGGTTGGGACTGGGCCTATGGATATTAATCATCAAAAACATCAAGACATTTTTGGACTTGGCAATAAATACTCAAACTTTTTAAAAAGAGCAGAAAAAACAAACAAAAAAACGTGCTAGTTGTTAGTTTAAAAGCAAATTTGCTCTTAACTGTATATGTTTGTATTTTATTGATTTAGAAGCTAATGTTATTTGCTTATAAATATGAATATTTTATACTTGTAAGCCTTAGTCTGGTATTTAAATTTTAAACTATAATGTTTAATTATATTTTTATAAATGCATCTTCACCAAAAAATATTAGATACTTTTAATTTTTATAAATTATTTGCTGTCAAAATAAGGTTAAAAAAAGTGTTTGGGACATTTTTTTTATTATTTTGTTCTTTGTAACCATTTGATAAATAAAGAACAGTGCATAAGAGAGGCCGTGATTACTCTCTTCCATGCAGACCATGAATCGAACGACATAGCAAAATTCCTAAGTTCCCACAATGGAACTGTGCATCGTATTATACACATATTTAAACAATACTATAATGCTGCTGGGAAGAAACATAAGACTTGGAAAGATAAAAAACACATTCTTGGCTGAGCTTAAACGGTCAATAACAGCATTTTCAGCTTCTCCTATGAGTAAGTTGACAAAAGATCGTCTGTTTATATAACGCATATTAAGGTATGAATCCAATAAATATAAAATTTCAAAGACCCTAGGCAGAGGTTTCCGCTCTAAAGGGTGCCCATTCTTTATAGTTAGTCGTATATTTCGGTCTGAAAATCAGAGATATGTCTGCAACAGTTAGGATTTTTAGTAGACAAACTATCTCAGTTAATTTATGAAGCTTGGTCTTGACCATTCTCAAAGAAAAATTAGTTCCTGATTGGTTGTATTTAAAATTCGAAATGACATGTATTAATCATACTTGTGAGTTTCATAAATTAGGCAGATATGGGAAAAAATCGGTTCCCCATTTGAATACGATTACATTTGGGCTTACGATTTGAGATCACGGTCTGGACCAAAATATCAGTCAAAATCCTTATTGTAAAAGTCGCTTAAGACCAGACCAGAAAAAAAAATCGGTCTAGATTGAGTCTTAACCCTAATATTTATATGTAGTAGGGGCTCCTTAGTTACATAGGGACTCCCTTAATGTCATGAACACAAATAGCCCTGATAATGATTATTAATATGAAATAACCCCAACAATAGCAATAATACCCAATATACAATTTGCAATAAAATAAAAAACACGGTCGTAAATTAAAAGATTAGGAATTGTGTTTTTATTTTATTTGATGTACAATTATGATTATCTAAATGTTTACAATAAGAATTATTTACCACTTCCCCGGCCATTTATGTGTAGGATGTCCTCAATTGCTTCTGAAAAGATTCAAAAGCCCCCGTCGTATATATAATTCATTGTTTATAATAATATATCGTATTTAAGTACTCTACAAAGTTATTTTTTAAATCAATTCATAAAATAAGTTTACTTCAAAATCAATAAATTTTGGGGATTGTTGAAAATAGAAAAGTTGTTAGCTCAGTTTTGCTCACTTATTTTTATACTTAATAAAAATTAAGCTCACGATATACAAGTTGGGGATTTTGAAATTGGAACAAGTTTAGACCTCAATATCTTATCAACCTTGTGATTTATGTTTATGAAAGTCTGCTCATAAAATGAAACTACCTAAATTGTATAAGAAAAAATAGATCATCCTTGATATGTCCTCTGAATACAAACACCTTGTGGCTATTATTGTGTGGCTCCGTGCCGAGGGCATGTCCGCTACGCAAATAACTTCATAGTTAACTCTGCAAGAGAGCTTAAATTTTTGTCAAACGAATCATACCATGTTTATACAAATCAAATGTCAAATGATGGTGGAATCAAAAAAATATATATATATATATTATTTTTTAATAAAATTTCCTTTGGCATCAATAAAGACAGAGGATCTGTCTAGATGTAAGAAGTCTGCAATCTTAACATTGTCTTGTCCGGTGACGATCGCTACAGAGTGGTGTTTGTACAGCTAAGCGGCTATTCTCTCAAATATTGTACAAATCCTCAGGGTGTATTTTTTCATTTATGTTTTTTTACATACTGGTAGGTCATATTACGAATATGTATATAGCCCTACTGACCCTGAGTAAAGATTGAAGGGACAGATAAGATAATCATTTTATGTATTGTACATCCTTAAATGAAGGTGTTCCATGGGGAACTTTATTTCGTAGAAATATAAAAAGGAAATAATGATATCCACAATGCAAGCCTGTATACATTTACTTAACTCTTATCTTTCAGTTATCATACATAAAAAACAATTGTCATATTCAAATATATATTATAAAATATAATATTATCATTAATAATAGGGATGTTAATGTACCTTAGTTATAACTTTAATATAGAATCTTAGTTATAACTTTTATATAATATGATAAAACATCAAAATGGAATGTACATAAAACAGAAAGGAATGTGACAAGTAGGAACGGCTACTAACATATGTATATTGTACATGTGTTCATGGCTAAATATTATACTTACATACTTGGATGTCCTCTTGATTTTTTTGTCAAATGTCATATTTTTTGTTAGTTATGTACATATTTACAATCTTGAATTAATTGTTATAATGCAGGCATTTTAAAGGATCAAATACATTTTGTATTTCGTTCAAAACCTCCTACACGAAAGTAAAGATAGAGCAGATCTCCAATTTCTCATTTCTGGGTGGGTTCCCATATTTAGACGTAAATATTTGAGACCCTTTTGTGTACCTGAGCTAGGGGATCCAGATCCTAAAACAAAAATAAAATGGACACTCGGTAGACTCCAAAACCTTCCCTTCAAATCACATTGAGTTATGCATCTTGATTAGTTTTAATTTGGACGTTTTGTATCCAAATTGATTTATAATTTTTGGCGTAATTCTGCTGAATAGCAAGCAAACAAGCAGATGTAAAATATTAGTCTGAGTTGAAAATCTAGATTTATATCGTTGTTTTTCTTTAATTTTTTATTAAAAAAAAATTATCAAAATTACAAAACAGGAAATTGTGCACATCTAGATATACTGGGGGATTCAGCGATTCGGAAGACTTACAAATTCAATAATCAATGACGGTTGCCTGATTGAAATTAGTTCATATTTGGATATATCCAACCATATTAAGTTAGTTACAAAACAAAAACAAACATAAACTCTCTAGCTTTTATAAAAGTCGAGAAAATAACACTTTAATATGATCGACGAATTTCCATTCGCGCACACCTTGTAGTTGGGTATCTCCAGGGCCACCATCTACGCCGTCATCAAGTCCAAAACGTTGGAGAGGAAAAAGGGTTCTGTCAAAAAGACTAAACTGGGTTTTTTTAATTCAATTATTCCGGATAGTCCATTGAAATCTGAAAAATTATGAATTAAATAATTAATGATGGAAGTTTCACACTAGATTATCCAGAGAGCTATAAAAAAAGAGGGTGGGCCTTGTCCGGAAAAAGAGGCCACTTTTGACACCATAAATGAAAGAAATCTATATTCTTCCTTACAAGACTCTTTGAACTTCTTTTGAAATCTTTTTTGACATTCTTGGTTCCCCTTCAGCCCTTTAAGCAACTACACCTTTTGGGTGCATGTCAAGGGGAAGATCTGGAGTGTATTACATCTAAACTCCAAGGCACTAAAAACCATTCATAGCCAGGCCTGGAACGCCATGACAGATAACTACATACGCAGCGAGTGCCAGGCCTTTTGACGCCTCCTGGAAGCCATCATTCCCGCTCCAAGCGGTTACGTTAATGATTAATAAAGCTAAGACACACACCTATTTATAGTATTAAGTTTGTTGACATCCTATAGTTAATTAATAAATTATATCTTGTTGAAGTTTAGAATTCAAATTGTTCAGATTTTAATAGACCACTCAGTATAACAAACGTTATAAATATTCCTCTATGAATAGAGTAATTTTTTCTAAGAAAAAAACTCATAATAATAATATTATCAAATTTAATAGATAACTATTATAATCATAATCAAAACTTTTTTTTTTAAATATGTATATATATATATCTATTCTAATCTTTAATAACACGGTCTAAAAATTTAATTAATTTCCGTCTTATCTATTTTATAAGACCTTAGTAAATGCTTTCCGCATTGCAGGACTGAATAGAGGGGAAAGAAACAAAGAATGAGGGTAAAAGAATCGAGAGAGAGAGAGAGAGGGCACTTGGTTAACTTTATTGTATCACACAACCTTTCTTCTAAACAGAAACGGAAACAAAATCCTATATCATGTGCTGGTATTTAGCCAAATCGAACACACCAACTGCTATTTATCTCTTAAGTAGTCCCAGACTATCACTGCCATGTACCCTTTAGATAAATTTGTATTATCCGAGATCCGAACAGGCTTCGACTACTCCATCTTTTTCGGACACAAAAACCTTATTGTATTGCTTAATAAAAAATAGTGTACTCTTCGAGACAAGTATCCGACAAATTTAAGTTTCTAATCATGTAAGACTTAGATAAATTAATAACTTGGTAACGTAGAGGGTGGAGAAGATAAACACGAGATAGTTGAATGATATTTCAGTTGGGGTAGATAAACACCCCAAGGAAAAAATGGTGGCTTAAATAAATCATAAAAGACCTTTGTAGAAAGGTTGAAACTGTTTTTTTCTTGTAAGATTTATTATATATGTATAATGAAATGTAAAGGTATCATTATTTAATTATGATAGCAGTACATCTATTAATATGGAGGTTACAATAAAAACACACCATATTTATTTATAATTGTGATACAAGTATGTAATTGTCTAGGTCTTTGAAGCTATTATTATTACTAATTGTTTATACCTTTACAGGAAAGTACTTCAAAACTACGTCGTGCAAGTTATACAGCAGTCTCTTCCACTCAGAAATCTCCAGAAACCTTATCAGCAAGTCCTCCAGATAACAGTCGTCCTCGAAGTCCTACAACGTCCATTATGCTACACAAGGTAGATTCATAAATATTGGTTATTGTTAAAATCGGTCTCAGATTAATTTTTATTTGGTCCAGTCGTAAGTGTTTTTTGAGACCATTTTTGACCGATATTTCAGTGTCAAGCCCCGGTAATTGGACCGCAGACTGAATTTTAATTATTTTCAAACCATGGATTTTTTCCGTCTCTATCTATCCACTGATTTTCTTCATCCCCAGATTTATGAGTTGTACAAATTTGACTTTTCAATCACATTTATCGTAATATGACGTTATTGCCCGTCGTGTTGTGACAGTCCTTATTTGTACATCCCCGTACAATCTAGTCTTACAACTGGTACTGTTACTCATTATGGCCGGTCCTTAATACTGTCGGTCATTCAGACTGTCTGTCCTAGAAAAAATTAAAAGTAAAATCAATAATGTGGATTTACGTCATCAAAACCTAACCTTATAAATTTAAGAACTGAATTAAACTGAACAGAGACTGAACTTTACGGGACTGTAGTCTTCAATAAGGACTCACACAGCACCAGTTGTAGGTCAATGTTCACAATTTCGAAACACATATGCCATCAAAAACCATTCACCCATTGAATATATCGATACATAATTTTTAATGAGATCAATCCAGACCTAATTTTTATTTGGGATCAGTCTAGACCTAACTTCTTTAAAGGACCGAATTAGTTCAGTCCACTTAAAATTACAACGGCCTTCTACTAGTGTAGGATTTTCAGAGCAAGACTTAACACTTGTATTAATATAAATTCATATAATTTAGTTTTTGGGTCGCTAAAGGTCCACAAAAGCCTTTATATATTTAAAGGTTTCTTATTTACTGTTATTATGATATTTTTTATAAAGCTTCAATGGATATATTTTGGGTATTTGAAAAGTGTTTGATAAATTGAATAGTTCTATTCCATATCTTATAGATTTTGTGGCCTTTAAAATTTTGAATTTGGTTTGATTTAAACCGTCTGCTTCACTATTGAAGATTATCGCAGTTAATTAATCACTCATTAGAATATAAATAATGTAATTTTCAATTAATTTTATTATTTTTTCATCACATTGTAGACTTTCATTTAATTATAATGTAAATTAACGAAATTGTGTTTTTCGAAAGTATAGTATAAAAATCATTATGGAGGAGTAAAGTAATCCATAATATAGCTAAGGATATAATATCACATTAATTCAATTAATTTTTTTTCAAATGAAGGTAAAATTAATATTTCATATTGTATTTACTAAAACTACAGCAACGCCATCTAGTTTAATTATATATAGAGACGAGGGAAGAGTCCACTATTGCTCTCTTAAAAGGGACTATATCACTGTTAGTATCGTAGGGATCTGATTTTTTTGGAAACTATAAGGGAAATACAATTTGTCACTATAATTAAAGACCTCAATTGAATATTTTAGAGTCTGAGTAACATACACCGGATTTATCCATACAAACCTCCAATATTTTTTGTAATGTTATGTGTACACTTATACAGGGGCATTCAGGTAAATCTAAACGATCTTTAACTACATCCTGAACAATATAGAAAACATTTAACAGGGTTATATCAATTTTAGTGAGAGAGGTTGAGTCAAAGCTTTAAGTTAGTTGTACAACTTTTAATTCAAAACAAATATATACGACCTAGGAAATCTGGAGAAACATCATCATCATCGAATTTGCTTGAGTGGGACATAGGCCACCATACATCAAGAAGATGATAAGATATCCAAAGAGCTCAATTTACGACATCTACAACCGCTGGAAGGAGAAGGGGCATATAAAAAAAGCTCACAAGCCATGGAATAATGAAAAACGCACTTCCATATTCCTCATAGACCTGTAATGTTAATTGAAATCATCACATGCAGCACCACGTTGTTGCCAAAAAGTACTAAGTAAGTCGTACAAAATTATCCCGGGCCAAAAACACTGACTTGAGGATAAAGTCATACCGCTTTTACAAAAAACCTATCCTTACTGACAAAATGAATGCCACCCAGGCATCCTATGGAAGAAAATTACTGAACGATTTGAAGTCCCATGGTAACCAAATGATCTGTTATTCAGATGAGAAACAATGGATTGTCATGTAATCCAACAACATCCATAACTATAAATGGTTATGCCACGGAGAGAGATAATGTCCTCCACGTCTTAAAGTTTCCGGCCAGCATCATGACCTTTGAGGTCATTGAGAGTAAAGGCAGTCCTTTACCCCCATCTTCTTAGAGTAAAGGAGAGGGTAGGTGCCAAAAGGTACTGTGAATTCTTGTCTGACCAAGTGATACCTTGGATGAAAGCTGAGGTCAATGGTGTCAAGTTCTGGATTCAACAAGAATTGCCCCCCTTTCACAAGGCCTACAAGACCCAAAACATGGTGAAAGAGGAGAATATGCCTTTTTGGAGACACCCAGGCCCGGCCTTCTAACTCTCCTGACATGACTTCAATGGATTATTTCTTTTAGGCGAGTTAGAAAGGAAAGTTTCTGCAAATTCACACAACTGCATCGACTCTTTTAAGGCCCCCATCATCAAGTAATGGAACAAAGTCTTCCCCGTGGACTTGGTCAAGGCCTGCAAATCCTTTAGGCAACGTATCAAGCGAATCATGGCGAAAATTACAAACACATTCAAGTAATATTTCCTTTTGTATTATTGGAACTTGTAAATAAAATGTTGAACCTCTACTTGCTCCCCTTATTGATCAAGATGCAGTTAAATGTAGTCCGGATTTACCTGAACGACCCTGTATAATAGATAATCCAAACAGGAAGATAGAAACCTCTTTCAAGATAAGGAACTACCTACCTATTTAAACAAGAGGTTTCCATCATGGAGGAATGTACAATAGTGATATTATCAATTATTAACACTTAATATATTATTATAATTATGAAGGCTAAAGACTTTTATCTACCACTCTTTTATTCATTCAAAAGCCTTCCGTTCAGTATTTCATCCCTCACCGCATGTACTTTGAAGATAAGTGCCACGTCAACCCAAACGTAAGTGATAGTTGAAGTTGGATTACACTTATATTTTTGTGAAATAATAGTATTAACCCTTTAGAGGCGCCCTCGCAAATTGCAATTAAATTAGCAAAAAATTGATTATCACAAAAAAAATAGTGAGAAATTGATAGACTTTATTCCAAAGACCTTATTGGGGTTAATATAAGTCTCTATAATGAAAGAAAGGTGTAAGGATATAGCTACTATTTTCATATCCTATCTCTTTCCACGAATTTGAGTACAAAGCCTACAATTGTCTTTAATATGTCTATGAAACATTGGGCTTTATGTAAATGCAGTACAGTGTGCGTAAGGAAATAAGACAGTTTTTGAAAGTAAGGTTTAAATCAACTGTATAGAAAACGACATAGTTTCTATGGCTATATATATTTATTTATTTTTTTACAAAAATCTTGATTTTTTGCAAAGAGCTGTGTATTTTTGAATTTTTTTTAAAGGTACTAATTTTTTGTGAATTGCTATGGATTTTCGAAAGTTTTTCCAAAAACCAAACAAATAATATATATCCATTTAATCCTTCGGACGCCCTTGCACAAGTTTGGGGTAAATTAATTTGACTAAAAGTTCTTCTTCGGTAACGCTAAAAAAAGTTAAGCTAGCTCTGCAATAGAAAGACTTTAAAATACCCCTATTTGATGGAGTATTTTTCTAATATGTGCTTACTTTTACATACAATTCAGACACAAATCAATTCGTTACGTTTGTCCACCATTTTACAGTTTTTTTAAATGTAAACAATTATTTTATATACATGTTTTTAAAATTAGGCAAAAATTCCATCAATTTACTCACAATGGTATTTGCCTTGGAGGAAAAAGTCTTTTTTAAGTAATTATGTGCCTTCTCTGTGAAATTGAAATAGTTATTTCAAAAATAACATCATATAATCTGATATGGATATTAAAAGGGTTATTAAGTATTTAAATTAGCTTTAAGGGAATTAATTAATTGCTTTTTTTCTTTATTCTTTCTTTCTCATGCTGCGTTAAAAGTCATAATGGACCATCGAAAATTGTAAAACGTTAGTGAATCCCTGTCAAACAATTTTTCTTATCTAATATGATTTATCATACATTTGATTTTGATACTAATTTATTTCTAGTGAATTGTAATGACTCATCATACTTCTTTTTGTAGGGTCAAGCCAGTCGAAAAATAGGAGTAATATCTGGAGGATTTCGAAAGACATCACATAGTAGAACACTCAAGAGTGAGAATAGGTAACAAAGTTTAACATCATTAAAATAGTTTGAAATAATAAAACATATCACTGTTATTAAAATTCGTGCCATGGTTTCATTTCCAAATATTCATTTATCTTTCGGGAAGTCATTTACTTTTTCCATCAATTTTAAAAAGAAATGAAAACCAATTAGACATTTCCGTCTTCTATGTATATCTTAATATAACTTAACCTTTATTTTATATATTACAGTATCTTTAGCCCAATAGCTGAGGAAGGGAAAGAGTATGAACTGAATGGCTCGAAAATATCCACAGATGCTGAAAACGACATAATCAACAATAACACAGCCGTTAAAATCAAGAAAAAAGTATCTTTAGTTGAAGATCCTTCACATCGAGCTCGAACAAGGCTTTATTGGTAAGGATGTGCATCATTTGAATATGATGATTTATAAACTATTTAAAAATCAATTACAGGCGATCCAAGTCCACAATAGAAACATCTCTGAGCTCATCCATGACGTACTCTTCCTCTTCCAATGATGAAGATGCTGCCCTTTTAGAAGAAATTGATCAGCTTGCTATTAAAAGAGACTCATCGCCTACTCGGAGTAACTTTCGACTCAAGCATCATCTATCAAACATTCGCAAAAAGTATGAGTAGCCCTTTGTTTCTACAAATTATGTAACATACAACATCCTAGTCTTTTTTATAGGTCAATCATTCAAAATGTTATGGACTGGTATAGAGACTTTAGTTGGCCGTGGGATTGGGAAGAAACAGTTTTGGGATTCCGCTACTGTTTGACAGGGATTTTACTATTCGCAGCTTTTGTTTCCTTGGTGATGACATTTTTCGGAGCAAGTGGTGCAAGTGGAGGAGGATCCACTTCCATCGTGAATGAAGGAGAATCGCATCACAAGGATTTATGATTATTTCTTCTTTATGTGCACTTCCTGTTCTCCTCCAAATAGATTATGTAGCTGATTCTCAAATCAAAAGAAATATATCAGAGCGTTACCTCAAAATGTAAACTGTATTTATCGTCAGCTGTCGATGTGCCTGCTTCCTCCCCCCTCCCCCATTATCAGTGTTCTGAACGTTGATTCGTTGAATTCGAATTAGACCTTGTTAAGCTGCTCTGAGCAATCTTTAGCAATTATTGATTAATAAATACATAATTGAAAAGAATTGGCTATTGTTAGTAGCTGATTTGGTCCTATTTTTCTAGGGTTTTTTAATGGAAAGGTTGCGATATGCAAAAACAGTAACGACGTGATATGTTGCTTCCTTGATGTCAGTTTAGTAGCTAACCTATTTTGATTGTTTTTTGTCAGTAGTTCTCTGTCTCTCAGAATAAAATAGTTGGTCTGTATTGATAGAGGTTATCCATTTATTCAATATATATAGACATTTATTTAAGCCCCAATATCTTGTTCCCTTGTGTCATGATTTGAAAATGTATATCTTAATTATAATTATCTTTTATATATTCATATTTATTCTTATTTAAATTATAAAATTTGTACCATTACTTAATAAAGATTGATTCATAGAATGTTTTTTTTAATAAAATCATATATAAATTAATAAAATCAGCTAGTGAATACAAAAATAAAAATGAACTGTTGTTTCTGAAAATGGAATATGGATTAGATTTGTATTCCGTTATTAACTATATGAGGGTTTTTAACACTAAACTATTCTAATAAGTCCATTACAGGCACATCAAATTTCATTTACTGTAGCAAAAATAAATCGTCACAATTGTGGTGTGCGCCAATAGTGTGATGAAAATTTTAAATGGATTGTTTGTATAGTTTCATCCAACAACATACTTTCTTTGCTCGTAACAATGTCTAATTTTGTGCCTACAATCTACGATGTGCGGACATCATTGATTTTCTGTTACCATTAGTCCATAAAATGTTTGTGGAAGCTTACAGTGGGCGTGCTCAATGCAGAGCACAGTGCTTCAGGTCGTTTGAAAAATACCAAATTGGTGATTTTGACGGGAGAAATGAAGAGGCAATGATGTGTTGGTTCTGGGACCAGTGTGTGTCATATGATATGACCTTCTCTAACCCGGTCAAACCGTTAATGGTGATAGATACCAACAACAATTGGCCAAATCGAACAGTACAATACTCCAAAAACGCCCAAAATATGAAGCCAGGCAGTACAAGGTAATTTTCTTTGATGACAACGCACTGCCGCATCGCTCTATAGCCACCCATCAGCTTGTTGAATCGTAAAACTGGGAACCTCTTGCTCATGTGGGTTACCCACCAGACCTGGAGCCTTCTGATTATCACTTGTTTGCATCGATGGGCCACGCACTCAATGATTTACGCTTTGATGCTCACGCTAAGGGCAAAAAATGGATCGATGACTGGTTTGCAGTAAAGACGAACAATTTTTTTGGAAATGCATCCATAAATTGCCTGAAAGATGGAGAAAATGTGTGGCTAGTGAAGGCGCATACTTTGAAATTAAATTTGTAACCATTTTTTCACATAAACGTTCAATTTTTTTAGTGTCATTTCAAGTCTTAATTATGAAATATTTCAAGCATTAGGGTGATGTAGTTGCCCCAATATTATCAGAATCAATAGAGGTTAATTTTATTACTACAACAAGGGAAGTAAAGCACAAATGCAATATTTTAGCAAATTTGGTTAACGTTCATCTCTAGCATAATTGCTATTTTTTCAACGTGGAGTCTGCAAAACTTTTTTATAATGGGTTTCATAAAAAACATGTTAAAAAATAACATATTTTGATAATAAAAAAAAAGATTATCTTATTTTTTCATTTTTTTTTGTCACTTCACTTTCCTTGATTGTATCAAGTAATATGTATTTATACGTGTAATGTATTTACTTATATATAAATATAGTAATAAAGGAAATAACTAAAAAATAAAAACTATCATTATTAAGATTAACGCAAAATTTGTCTTTAAGCCAACTTCTAATTACTCCGTGCAAGTTCCGGCACTAGGGATAGCTCTAAATAAATTCCAAAAACAACCCTATATTTTCAAGTCCTCAGTTCAAGCTTTTCAACTTATTTGGCATGTTAATCATAAGCTATTGAAGATTTTTAACAATTTTATTATAAGCCAAATATAGCATATTTACAGGTCTAATTAATTTATAAACTGTTGAAAATAACACATGATATCACATATAATCTGTATTTATGTTAGGTTTCCCATGTTTTGAAAAAGACAAGAGGGTGTAACGAAGATTGAAGAGACTCAGAAATTATTACTTAAAGAAAAAAGTCTTCATTTTGTATACCCACTATTAAATTACAAATAACAAATGTAATAAACAATCCTTTATGAGATGTTTTTGACAAAATGACCGTAGATAGACAGTCAAGACCCTTGATTAGTAAGACCATGATTGTCACCGGTTGATTGTTGGCATCTCTATATACACACGTATAAAGAAATTAACTTCATAAGAAAATTTAAAAAATACGGAACATCTAATTTGAAACACTCAACCTTAGTTAATAAAAGTATAAGTAACTTTTTGATTTTTATGTGGTTCTAAAAATATATATGTACACTATTTTTGCATGTGTTGTATTTGTTTGATTTATGTTCAGTGTTAAGTAATAATATATTCAATATTACTTTAGAAAGTAACGACTAATATATATAGGTATTATATTTCCTTACAGTAATATGTAACTAAATATTATTCTATTACTTTTAAAAACTGGCACAAAAAAATATTTCTAAAAGTAAAATATTTAGTTAATTTAGTTTTCGTCGTGACCTTTATGAAATGAGCCTCATGGAGAATGAAGCTGTGGTTGAGGTTATTTCCCTGCTAGGGACAACTGATTAATTTTGGTTAGACCCGTTGTCCGTTTTTTACCATTAAAATAATCTTCAAATTAAAAATAAGATAAATACAACTAATGTAAAAGTGTTTTTTATGAATAAGAAATGTATTTACTGATTCTTTATCTTGTTCTTAACTCGATATATTTCCATTTTTAGGCTTAAAAATGAGGAAAAACGACATTCTTCTTTAAGCTTTTATAAATGATTCATACGACAAAGTGATGAAGAATATCTTAGCTTATATTATAGAAAATATTCATGTATAATTTAAAAAAATATCTATTTAAAAATATGCATTTCGAAGGATTTTCGTATAATTTTGTTGTGATCCCATTTTTTATGGGTGTGTACTATCAAATAGTCAACATTATCACCATATTTTATCAACTTCAGTGACCATTTCATGACGTCATGCCTCGTAAAAGAAAAATCGAGGTAATCGAACGGAGATACTTCTAACTTGATCACCCATCTCAAGAGATGTTCGAATTTGGATTCCGAATTCCACGAGGGACGACGATAATTCATCTTTGTAAAACTATCAAACCTCATAAGGAAGTAGAGTAGACTCTTTCTTTGGGAATGAGACTCCAGGATTTAAACAATAAAGTGATCCATTCACGGAATCATTTTTATATTTCAGAATGGGAACTCTTAAAAAATAGAAAATAGAACATAAGTCATTGAAGAAGAGTGTCCTTTTTTCATAATTTTTTAGACTAAAAATGGAAATATATCGAGTTCCCAACAAGATTTATAATATAAAAAACAATTTTACATAAGTTGTATTAATTTTATTTTTAATTTAGTTATTATTTTAAGAGTAAAAATACTCTGAACCATAATAGTTCCCAATTACTATAATATCAGATATAAGGTTAATTAGGATGAAAAACATTAACCCTCGTTTGAAACGAAAATAAATCACTTAAAAGAAACAATCTCAGGTCAAATCATAATTCAGCAACTATCAAAATATAGACTAGTTAATTGTAAGGTAGGGATGAAACCCGAACTATAATTATTTGGTGAAGTATGATGTATTGATTCAGCACATAAAACTCTAAGAAATAAAAAATACAAGTCCTCTAAATATGTAAAGTTTGATTTTATGTTATCAATCACTAATTTTAAAGAGACAATACAAAAAATACTCTAAATCAAAAATCTCATTTTCCTTTCATGTAGAATTGGATCCTCCAAAAAAGAAAAGATACTTCTAACATCATAAAAGAAATTCTTGAAATATATATATATGAGAAAACTGATAAAGCTACAAAGTTTGGAATTAATGAGAAAAACTTGGATTAGTTATGAATTTTTTTATGCTATATGCACCTGATGACTATTGGTCATACAAGTCCTACATACATTTAGACAGACAGAAAGACAATCTATACGTTATTTATATAGATTAATGGCCGGTTAAATGGATGATTTTTCTTAAAACTGTGTAAGGACTGCATTTGTATTCTTTGACAAAAATTTGCCGTAGAAACATCTTTTGAAAACGTGTTACTTGTCCAAGAAACCCCAGTGGTCTAGGATTAAAGTCAGTTAAGAGCTTTTGGGAGACTATCCTAAATGAAAATTTCAAAAGAATATTTGAGAAGGGTACAGTTTGGTGAGAAATATTGAGAAAAAGACGAATATGTAACAATGGGATAGGAAAAAAATGAAAAGCCAGAGGTTAAAATCCCAACTAAATAATTGAATTTTCTCAGAATATAAGTGAAGAACTATTTTTAAGTGCAAAAACCTAATCACTGCGATTAATTACATATCATGGCGCAGTCGGTAATTACTGATAATAACAGTTAAGAATCTTTAAAAACTTTAATAAAAAAAATATAAAGTGGATTTTAAGTTATAAAAATTTATAAGTGAAAATGGTTGGACGAGGTGATGACTTAAGGAAGCGATCATCTAGTAAGAAGGCTCAAGTAACACGAGCTGTTAATAGCATAAACAGTTTGTGTAAGTCCATATTAGCACAGAAAACTTCTGAACGTAAATTATTCATAGAGGAAGCAAGAATTCGTATTCAAAAAGCCTATGAATCATTGGAGGAACATTAAACCAACAAAACACAATACTATTAACAACATTATCAATATTGACAACTCTTCCATACGTTTCAATTTAACAAAGGATCATAATCCTCATGAATTAGTTGAATGTGTCAAAAGTTTCAAGAGTTACTATACTCAAAATACAATTGATAAATTTCCCCTGCACGTTCAACTTACTCACTTCTCAAAGAGGATTGATGCTAATCTAAGAGCGAAAATAAGTTCTAATATACAAGGCGCTACTCCTGTTTTTAAGAGGTTGAAAATGGATCTGTAAAAGCTTTAGAGGATGAATTTCTGCATCTGTACCCTCCATTCTAAAGAAGATTAGATTTTTTTCAATATTCCCAAGGATCTAGCCACTCATGGGCCGATTTTATTACAAACCTGGAACAAAAATGCACACAAGCTAATCTAACATAGATTAATGTTGATAATATCCACGTTTTTCATTACGTTAATGGAACTACAAAAAGCAATTTTTAAGTTTAGAAAATACCACCAACGAAGAAGTTCAGAGACTTAATAATAAATGAAAAAGAATAATTTTAGAAAAAAAACTTATTCTCAGTGTTGCTAATCGGTTGATTTTTTATTGGTCGCCCCTTTTTTGGAAGTTGGCAACATAGAGAAAATATCTTGATTTCCTAAGCTGCTGACATTATTATTCTATTCTGAAAGCGTAACCTTTCTTTTCTACTTTCATAAATTTATATTCAAAGCCTGATTAAACATTCGTGTATGCTTCTAAAGTCGGAGAGTAGCCTTGACAATTTGTACCAAACTGTACTCTACTCTAATATTCTTTTGAAATATTCATTTAGGATAGTCTCCCAAAAGCTCTTAACTGACTTTAATCCTAGACCACTGGGTTTTCTTGGACAAGTAACACGTTTCCAAAAGATGTTTCTACGGCAAATTTTTGTCAAAGAATACAAATGCAGTCCTTACACAGTTTTAAGAAAAATCATTCATTTAACCGGCCATTAGTCTATATAAATAACATATAGATTGTCTTTCTGTCTGTCTAAATGTATGTATGACTTGTATGACCAATAGTCATCAGGTGCATATAGCATAAAAAAATTCATAACTAATCCAAGTTTTTCTCATTAATTCCAAACTTTGTGGCTTTATCAGTTTTCTCATATATTTATATTTCAAGAATTTCTTTTATGATGTTAGAAGTATGTTTTCTTTTTTGGAGGATCCCATTCTACATGAAAGGAAAATGTGCTTTTTGATTTAGAGTATTTTTTGTATTGTCTCTTTAAAATTAGTGATGGATAATATAAAATCAAACTTTACATATTTAGAGGACTTGTATTTTTTATTTCTTAGAGTTTTATGTGCTGAATCAACACATCATACTTTACCAAATAATTATAGTTCGGGTTTCACCCCTACCTTACAATTAACTAGTCTATATTTTGATAGTTGCTGAATTAAGATTTGACCTGAGATTGTTTCTTTTAAGTGATTTATTTTCGTTTCAAACGAGGGTTAATGTTTTTCATCCTAATTAACCTTATATCTGAGATTATAGTAATTAGGAACTATTATGGTTCAGAGTATTTTTACTCTTAAAATAATAACTTAATTAAAAATAAAATTAATACAACTTATGTAAAGTTGTTTTTATATTATGTATCTTGTTCGGAACTCGATATATTTCCATTTTTAGTCTAAAAAATTATGAAAAAAGGACACTCTTCCTCAATGACTTATGTTCTATTTTCTATTTTTTAAGTGTTCCCATTCTGAAATATAGAAATGATTTCGTGAATGGATCACTTTATTGTTTTAATCCTGGAGTCTCATTCCCAAGGAAAGAGTCTACTCTACTTCCTTATGAGGTTTGATAGTTTTACAAAGATGTATTATCGTCGTCCCTCGTGGAATTTGGAATCCGAATTCGAACATCTCTTGAGATGGGTGATCAAGTTAGAAGTATCTCCGTTCGATTACCTCGATTTTTCTTTTACGACGCATGACGTCATGAAATGGTCACTGAAATTGATAAAATAATGTTGACTATTTGATAGTACATACCCATAAAAAATGGGATCACAACAAAATTATACGAAAATCCTTCGAAATGCATATTTTTAAATATATATTTTTTTTTAAATTATACATGAATATTTTCTATAATATAAGCTAAGATATTCTTCATCACTTTGTCGTATGAATCATTTATAAAAGCTTAAAGAAGAATGTCGTTTTTCCTCATTTTTAAGCCTAAAAATAGAAATATATCGAGTTAAGAACAAGATAAAGAATCAGTAAATACATTTTTTATTCATAAAAAAACACTTTTACATTAGTTGTATTTATCTTATTTTTAATTTGAAGATTATTTGAATGGTAAAAAACGGACAACATTTTTGAGTACCTGCTTGTTGGGACTCGAGGAACAACGCCTCAGACTTCTGAAGCCTTCCCATCTATGGGAAACTGGAGCCAATCCCCACCATAGTAATTGGGAGCACCTGCTCTCCGGTATGTGAGAAGTAACACCTCACGGTTCTGGAGTCTTTTCATCGATGGGGTGATTTTTTTTCAAAGCTTTTCTGCAAGAAAGGACTAATCCTCATGGAGAAGTGACTTTGGATACTTTGCACTCCAAATATATACGGTTTTTTATCAAGGCAAAACTGCAACGCTAGAGAATTCGTATGTTATAATCATATGCTGCAATAATATATTTACTGTAAATTGATTTGTCTGAATCTACATTTACAATGTATTGATATGAAATCTCCAGAACAACCAGGGATAGTGGTATCTGCACACAATCATCCATTTCCCCTTCTTCCATTGATTAGATTATTTCGACGGTCAATGTAAGTCCAACCTTCGTGAAGCATTCATATATTGTTGTTTTTTTCACGTTCATCTAAGAATTTTGCAGGTAGTGGATGTCATCAAGAATAGTTTCTTCCTCCTTCGTTAGTTCGCTAACTGTGATGCTAGTTATCCGTACGCACATACTTGTAAACAAATTAGGATGTGGATTCATCTTAATTTGAAATTTTGAATGATACCAGCATGGGGGGGACAGTTGTCTATAAAGAACAAGATATTTCTATTTTTAAGGACCATTTTGTTGTTCAGGGAGTTCAACCAACGCAAAAAAAGGGTGATGGTCATTAAGGTTTTTTTGTTTGCTTCATACTTGGTCTGCATCTGACTTCTAAAACGTTGCAAAAAGGATATTGGATTTTGAATTTTTCCTATCACTAAAGGTAGCAGCTTCTCATCTGACATGAAACTTGGCAATATAACTTTTATACGATCATGAGCAATTTTCCCATTCCTATCACCTTTGCTTTTGTGGACATAAGACCAGCGTGAAAACCTTTGGAAACAAATTTGAACAGCAGGACATAAGCTATTTCATTACTCATTTATTCACGGCAGAGTATTTGGAACGGGTATCCACGAGAAGTTTACGCTTACCAGATAAAATGATAATCATAGAGGATTTTCTCTTTATTTTTCAGCGTTCTGTATACTTGAGTTTTTCCGACACAGATAATCTCTTTAACTTTTGTAACCTTCAGATAATATAAAAATCATTTGTATTCTTTATTAAACTATTTCTGTATTGTGTGCTTTATAAGCTTTTTGACCCTCTTCATTTAGTTGTATGCACTTCAATTGCTGTTCACCGTCAAAACAAACCTCTTTCACGTATTCTTTAATGATATTTTTCTAAATTCTGAACAATTTTCTGTAATAAACTTTATTTGTTCACTTCATATAAGTATGTATGAAATAAAAGAAAAAGTTTAGGGGTTGCTATATAATATTTTCTGGATTAACTAATTGATACCCAACTAAATACATAACGAGGCTTTGTGTATGAATTTCATGTGGTAGTTCTTTATGATATTTACAGATACCTATTAATATGATGAGTAATTAGATATCCATGCTTATCGCCAGGAACGACTAATGGATTCCACCTAGTGAGTGCAAAGGTGTATCCAGGTTCTTTATTAATATGCAACTAAGTAACTACAAAGAATAATAGTGTTATGTTTCGGTCTGGAAATCATAGACTAATCTGGGACTGTTATATTTTTCATTGGACCGAATTAGTTCAGTGCAACAAAAAAGCTTGGTCTGTGCCGATCTCATTTAAAAATTCGGTCGGGATCGGTCCAAAGGAAAATTTCGGTCTAGATCGGTCCAAAGGAATTTGGTCTAGTTCGGTCCCAAAAAAATCGGTCTTAACTGATTTCACAGATAAATTGTTTATAACATGACCTCATATGTTTTTTCAAGTAAAATGACGTTCTTCGAAGTTTAAACAGATATAACTTTGGATTAATTTTGATCTCGCTGTCCCTTATATGTATACAGTATCTGTTTTAGAACTTTTCGTGTATTTTTGAGATTTTTTTTGGAAAAAATTAATCCGAGTTGAACTAGAAAAAAATGTAGCTCATAATATATGAGAGCGAAAAAAATCAATCAACGGTATGAGACTGCGGTCTGCACCAAAAAACTTGTCTATATTGGTCTAGAAAAAATAATGTAAGACCAAACAGAAAAAAACAATTCGCTCTACACTAATATGTGTTTAAAATGAATTTTTTTAAAGACTTCATTTCCGTGTATCTATGGGTTTTTGATCTTTTTATACGTCAAAAGCCTTCTGGATTACAGATAAAGGAATGTTCTTTGGACGGAATTTAAATATATATACAAAAAACAGTCAAATAATTTAATGCAAGAGAGTCTCCTCCAGGTAACAGAATTTCCGTTTGAGATCATTCCATAGTTTGGAATATTTACTACATCTTGAAAGTCTAGTAATTCATTCTTCAAAAATATATCTTGGTAAATGTATTAAAAACAAAATCTTAATCTTGATTAAAGTCCATCAAATGACTTCAAGAATAAAAAAGGCTTAGCAGTTGTATTGAATACTACTGCCATTCCTATGGTAAAAAGGGATATTCAAATGTAATCAAAGTAATAGTTACTGAAAAATACATAACAATAAAAGATTGGATTGATTTGACGAGAAAAGTTGAATAATTAGAGAAAAATATTCTATTACTTCCATTTTAATTGTTAGTTTTATTATTTAAAATATGAAAATAGGATTGTAGAATGAGGTAATAAAGTATAAAATAAAATTAAGTAATAGATTTTTGATAGAGACTAAGGTTTTAGGTTAATTATTTTGTTGGTAGCATTTTGACATCCATTAGTTTACTATTGTCATTAATATTAATGAACTAAGGGTGATGATAATAATAAAGCTTGTCTATTTAGTACCTCAAAATGACTAATATCAAAAATGTTGACGTCAAATGAAGACGCTCTGTAGATATGTGTTTCTAAAATGCATTTTTTTTCCTAAATTAAAAAAATATCCATATTGTCATTAATGACAAGTGTTATCAGTTATTCGCATAAAATATACTTTTTCAAAAACAATTATGATTGCTATTGTCAATTCTATTAAAACTCTTGTTAATGTTGATTTACGACAAACAATAAAAAACGTAAATATATATTTTTTAATGCCTCTATTTAGATAGCAAATAATGTGTAAGAATAATTATGACACACCAAATAGAAATATAGTAATAATATCAACATTATTTTCTTACAGATCCCTGAGGGTTAAACCAATAAATGATCTCTAAATATGTGACTGTGGACATTCCAAAAATGTGTGTCTAATTGTTTTGAATAATTTGCCACAATCTCTACATCGAATATTTCAAAACAATGTGGCTATTTAAAATTGACACTCTACATTTTCTTCCATCCGCTATTTGGGAGGTTGCTGATATAATCTGATCCACCCAATTACTCAATAGATTTAATCCTCTGATTTATCTATCATACCTTTAAATGCTGAGAATTCCTTTGAATAAGTAAAGTTGATTTTCAAATGCCAAGGAAAAGTAAACTTCCATGGGGGAAAAAAAAATAGATAGAGCTCCAATGTCATATTGTGTTTCTGAGAATAATATCAATGCTCCTTCCATAGTCCTCAGTGGGAGTTGCTTTCCAAAGAACCCTTTGTGTTGCACTTAAATGAAGGATAATATATTTGTTGCAAGGTTTGAGCCCACTAACCAATCAATTTCAAGGTCTCTTTAATGATGCAATAGGTAAAATTACCTAATTGATTTAAATACAAAGTTAATAAGGGGGTTGGTGCTGATATGGAATGCCATGTCTATATTTTGTTTTTAGCAAATCGTCCGACATGGTTCCTTACGAGGAACTTATGTGAGTAAAATTGTTTCTTTAGGGTAATGAAGGTCTCCCCCCCCCTATTAGGCCCAATATGTGCCTCTTAAACCAATCAAAATTTCTATAACAGGGATGTCTAACATTTTAATATAATGGACCGCATTACGACTTGAAATATTTTACTGGGCCACACAATCAGTTACATTACAAAATTTCATGAAATATGGTTTTATAAAACAAAACTATTATAAACACTTTTTTTCAAATTTGGACACATTGTACAAAGAAGGCTGAATCTATTTTTTCTATGCCAAACTGATTCAAGGAAATGCAATCTGGTAACCCTGTTAAAGGGTGTACGCAGGGTTATTGGGGGGGGAGGGGTACTTAGTTTTTTTTTAAATTTCATCTGATTATATGGAATTCTTTAATTTATTGATAGTGCCTAGCTCATTATTTATTAAGTATTTAGAAATTTGTAATAGAGGCTTCTTCAATTCAATTTATTTTTTTGCTTCATAGTCTTTCCTTTTGATTTTTTGGATTCTTTAATTTTTGCAATATGAGAACTGAGACGTAAAACAGTAGCTACACTATTATATTATTGTAGTAATCCCTGTGTGTTTGACTTATATAGGTACCCAGACTGTTGGGCTTATGAAGCTAAAATTTTACACTTATGAATTTTATCAAACGTTCAAAAAGCTATCATCCCGAAGTCTCAGAAAAAGTCCACAAGTAAATTTTTCAACACGGAGTTGTGCCCCAGTTCATGAATACTGATATCATTACACTAATTCCCAAAAAGGGAAAAGATCCTCTCAACCTCTTTAATTACTGACCTATCACACTCCTTGACATATCGTACAAGATCCTCATTGGAATTCTTCAAAAAAGAATTAACTCTCTATCTGATCATACCTCTAGTACAACGGGCTTTATGAAAGGCCAGTTAGCAGAAGACATTCCAAGATTCCTTCAAGAGGATATCAAAATTGCTAAGTCAAACAGAACAAACATTGCTGCCTTGTTAATCGATTTCTGAAAAGCCTTTGATTTGATTAGTCATGACTTCATAGTGAGTCAATTATACAGTAGTAGACTTCTTCCTACATTCATCAGTATGATATCTTGTGGCCTTAGAGACTCTTTTTTAAGACTAAATTTATCAAATACCAAAGGAAAGTTTTTGATAGTAAGAGGATGCAAACAAGGCGATCCTCTCGCTTTTTCATTGTTTCTGATTGCCATTAACAATCCCTATTGCATAATCGATTCGAACCATCTCGTGAAAGTTATAAAAATTAACAATAAATCATTTAAGACTCTTTTATGCGCAGATGATCTTACAATTTTTACAACAAGATCCCCAACTTGTGGCGTTGTGTTTTCGTCAATATCCCACGAATATGCCATTAAAGAGAATTACGAAAAAATTGTGAGGACAGTGACAAAGGAAGTCTACAGATATATTTTGCTGAATATTACAAAATTAGAAAAACTCCGAATCTGGGACAAATTTTCCAAAATTGTCTATCTTCTGAGATACACACCATTTCCAAAAAACATGCAAGATAATAGACTATTCCTAGAAATACCTTGTCTAGGTAGACAAACAACAGTATATCTCTAACAACCGCATTAATACCTTACTCAATAGCTAGGGCTTGGGTGCAGAAGTATTTTGGAAAAATCTAAACCTTAGCTAGTTAAAAAGACTCATGAAAGGCGTAGACGTTTGGGCAAAAAGAATCAAAACCACGTTTTAAAGAGCAACTGGAAATGAACTATCAGACATAACATTTTCTTGACCGAAGGAAGTTTTTAAAATAATAAAGATCTTGGGTAATTACTGGTATAGAATGATAGTTTCTTGGGAAAGTTCAGTCGTTAGTACTCTCATTGCCTTAGGTACTAATGAACAACTCAACTTTAACCCACGCCTTAGAACATGGCCTAACTTCAATAGGCGAGGTAAAAAGATTTGTTAGGAAATATTGCGAACTGAATTTTTCATACAAGGGCCAATTACATGACTCGCACTACTAATTTCCTACAACAAGGCCTACCAATCCCCTTCTACAGGAATTTGTTTAGTGGAAAGGAAAAATACAAAAAAAAATCATAACCAAATAAAATCACAACCAAGTCTAACACACCTCCCAAATGACGCACCAGAAGCTCTGGGAGCTCGGATGGGAAGGTCTTATGGATCCAAGCCACAGTCAAGGTCTGGCACCTAGTAACTACCACCTTTTCCTGTCTATGGTAAATTGACTAAGGGTGAGGCCTGAGAAAATTGGATTTTCCAAGTTTCATGCCAATCGGGACAAAGGTTTCTACGAGACAGCCATTACGAATTTGGATTCTCTGTGACAACAAGTTATTAAACAGAACGGGGTATACTGGATTTAAATTGGATGATTGTAACATTTCTTATAAAGTATGGAAATAAAGCGAAAAATATTAAATTACTTTTTCCCCAAACTATTATATTAGAATTAGAGTCAGTTGGTCTCTATTTAAGATTATTTATTAGACATATCAATTAAGATTTTTTATGTAATCTTGTATATTGGTTAAATCCACCACCAAGATTTTTGTGAATCTTTTAAGTGCCAAAATATAGGTCACGTCTAATAAGACATAAATACCGATTGGACATGACTCATGGTCATCGACTAACAAAACTGGATTAGTATGATATCTCGAGAAATATAAGGCATGTGAAATTTTGGAATATTTATGGTCTTATTAAATTCGAAATGATGATATCTTTATTTAAACATTTATTACTATACTCAAAATTTGATTAATCAAAGTCTATAAATTGTACTGTCTGATAAATTCAGGCCCATTCACCCTTTTTTCTTTCATTCGTTCATTTTGTAAAAACTTTCCATTCCCAATTCATTCGTTCATGTTTTTCCTGTTCATTTTAGTATAAAAAGTCCAACCTACTAAAAACTCAATAATGCTTTTTATTTCTCAATACTTAAGCTTACTAAAAGCAAAACAGGCAATCCCAGCTGTCATAAAATTTACAAGGCTTCAATATACTGGTAAAACGATGCTCTCAATTTTTATAAAATGGTGTTATATTTATTCAAGGCAGTTTTTAGGCCTGCTTCGAAAAGTGTCTAGAGGCAGTACTTTATTCAAGGCAATCTCCATTTTGTTTTCAACCACATCCCTCCCATAACACTCGAGCCTAATCAGGGTTTAATTTATAATTTTTGACGCAGTTAGCTTTCATTTTTTTCAATTTCTGGCTGATTTTTTTAAATTTCTGTGAGCTCATCTCTCATATACCCACAGTACACTTAGTTTGTATATAGTGTTTTCTTCTCCAGACAGGTGGGATCTGTATTTGTTTATTTTTTTAGAAACACTAATTCAAGTATTTTGGCGGAGGGTGCTTGCCGTGTGGACAAATTTAGTCCCGATTTACTTGTCTAAATTTTCAGCAACATCCTGACTTGAATAAAATTGCCCCAACCAGTTAAAAACTGTATTTCTTAGTATGAAATTAATTAGTGAATATCAAGGGTAAACACAATGCATATATTTGAGCGGTTGTATTATTTACAATTTATTTTGTCACACTTGTCTACAGTTTTCTTTTTCTACATGGTTCAATTTTATTTTTTGCATTGGCTATTTATATATTATATTCTTCAATTATTTATTATCAACTGTTTTTAATCATAAAGCATGAAAGAATATCATCTTTATATTAGTCGGTACAATAGCTGTAGATGAAGACCTTATTTCTGTCCAGTGACAGACAGCTTTGGCTCAAACATGTTCGCCTTGCATTCTTTTGCCTCCTGCACCCTCACCGTCATTTTTTTTACTGCCATACATGCTTGCCTCCAATATGTTTGCCGTGCCAGTGCAATCCCTAAAGCCAAGACCTCGACCGCTGGACTATAACTTTTGTCCACATATCAATTACCAGGCTTCTAGAGAGTGTCATCAAAATATAAAAGGCACAAGGCGTCAATTGGAATTACTTGCAATGTCTTTAGATGTCGTCCTTGAGATCAAAGATGGATATATTGTATAAATATTTATTTAATAAATGAAACAGATAGTCAACATATAAAATAAGTTTATTTCATAATACAAAAAACAATAGCTTTAAAAATTTAATATTCATTAATGTTATATAAGATTTTTAGCTTCAAAAGTATTTACGTATATTGAATAGGTCATTGAAGGTTATTGGTTGTATATAAATTGACCACAAAAACAGAAGCTTATGGCTATAAATGATATTTTTATGATTTAAAAAGTAAAAGCAATGAGGAACATATCATCTTTATCTGGTGGCTAAAATACAATTTGCGACAAACCCAAAGGGTTAAGAAGAACGATAATTCTTACAAGCCCACAATTGCAGCAAAGATTTGTGCTTTCAACTTCATTCAGCAAAGAGTATGAATAAATTCAGTAACTGCCAATGGTAAAAATATAGTGGGGAATGGGCATGTAAAAAAAAAAAAAAATCAATATGGTAACCCTAACCTTTTGTAGAATATTTTGGAGGAGAGAAAGAATAATATTCATACCGTTTCTTTAGATCAGCCACAATCAGCTGTGGCAAGAGAGGAAGGAAAAATGGATATTAACAAAGGACATTTGCTAGAATTACTCCGATGTCGAGTTACTCGGAGTCCATCAATGGACTTACAATTATATCTCTGCAACAAATCCTAAGGGTTACGCTCTGTCTTTTATGATCACACATGAACGTTGTAACATATTTTGAATAGCACTTAATCTATTTAGGAAAGGATGTTCACTACTCAGGAATTAAATAATAATGACTACTGCTAACAAAAAGAAAATTCATTCTTTGCACTACCAGTTAAAAATGAACGGGCCAGCATTAAAAATACAATCACTTCAACTCAGTGAACAAATAGCCACTTTTTACTTATATACAGGGAGCGGGGATCAAATTGTTGCCTACTTTAAACCTTGATAACTTGAAGACGACATTATCAAATAAAAAACCGGTTACCAAATAGGAAAGCTGTTCTCGTCAGCTGACGATACGTTGTTCGGTTAGCATCATGCAGTCATCATATGCGGAGATAAAAAGCTATAAGTGGAACGAGGAGCTTTTGAGGTCCGCCGTAGTCATGGCATTGGTTAATAATGGAGGGGAAATCTCCCATTCAACGATTGCTTCAACCTTAGGAGTGAATTTACGGACTGTTCAGCGTATCCGTAAGAAGCTAGAGGACACCTGGGATGTTGAGGCTACCATAAAGAGGGCACCCAAGGAGGAGGGTGCCAACAGGAAGGTCCGGGACACCGACTTTGTCAACAAGGTGAAGAAGATGGTTGAGGATGGCCCTACCAGGTCCATGAAGGCTATGGCGAGGGATCTGGGCTGACATGAGAAAACAATAAGGGACTGTGTATCTGAGATTTAAGGTGCAGGAGCTACAAGATGCAGGTGGGCCAGATCTTGACCCAGAAGGCAAAGGACAACAGGCTGATGAAGTCAACAAAATTGTTCAACACGCTCAAGCACACAAAGCAGCCCGGGATGCTGTGGTTTTTCTCTGATGAAAATAATTTCTGTCAAGATCAGAAGGCTAACAAGCAGAACAACAGGTGGATAGCCACCTGCACCAGCCATGTGAGGAAGGTAATGAAGACCAAGTTCCCTGCAATGGTCATGGTGTTCGGGGTGGTCAGCAGTGAAGGTCATGTTATGCCTCCCTGCATATTTGAAACGGGTCTAAAAGTCAATACAGAGATCTACCTGGATGTTATGGAGAAGGTAGTTCAGCCCTGGATCCAAGGGGTGGCTAGAGACAGGCCCTTGGTGTGGCAACAGGACTCTGCACCCTACCATGTGTCCAAAATCTCCATGCAGTGGTTAACATAGAACTGTTATGACGTCGTAACCAAGGATTTGTGGCCTCCTAACTCTCCCAACCTTAATCCGTTGGACATAGCCCCAGACATCCCCATAGCACCAAGGCCAGCCTAATGGACTCCATCAAGGATGTATTCGGGAACATGGATAATGAGATGGTCAGAAGAGCCTGCAACCGGTTCAGAGGCCGTATTGAGGCTGTTATTGATACCAACGGTGATTATACCGAATGAATGGCTACTCTATACCTATATGCTCGTCATAGTTTTGATTTTCAATTAATAAGTTAAAAAATGTATATTTTGTGTTGTTTTTTGTAGAAAAATATTTTGGCGACAATTTGATCCCCGCTCCCTGTATATCATATTTGTGAACTCATAATCTAAATTAATTATTATAGAAAATAGTTTTTAATTTTGTAGACTCTAAATTATTTCTGAACGAATATAGGATTATTATGAAACAAGGAATATTCTTGCTCGGATTTGCATCATTTTTAGCTGCCATACTCAATCTCAAAAAAGCTGATACTCCCTCTTATAAATTAACACCACGACGCAAAAACAGTCTCTGGTGGCACGAAGAGGAAGAGAATCCAGAAGGAATATGACTAAATGAGATTAATGAAATCCTATGAGATATCAATGAGCTGCTATGAGAGATCCACTTAAGAAGATGAACAGGACAACAGGCTGATGAAGTCAACAAAATTGTTCAACACGCACAAGTCATATTACAAAAACAATTATGGAGCATTTTCCAATCTCACAACATGAAATAAGTAAATATATTATAGACTACAAGAAAAAGTTTAAACCTTCTGATTTCACTTATGAATTTTATCAAACGTTCAAAAAGCCATCATCCCGAAGTCTCAGGGAATTGGTCAGGAGAGTAATTGTAGGGTGTCTCACCCGGGGAGTAATTCAATGTAGAACTACCATCCGATTCTGTCGGAAGTCGGATTTGCTTTAGTTTTGTCGTACTTTCATATTTTTATGTTTTATGTATTTGAATAGGACTGTCTATGTAAGGGCCTCAAAAGTATATTAAAATTAATTCTATTGGATTAAATGAATTATAAAGTTGGCAAAATATGACTATTAAACGTTCAATAACAATTTTATCCGTCACAAATTCGAGTCTGCACCTTATTAATTATCTCGGATACCTGATAAAATATGATGATTCATTTCTGAATATTATCGACATAGTAGCATTTGAATTATTCTGATTTGTGTATTTAATTTCTCATTCCCTGACAATTGAGTTAATTATTTGTATTAAAAACAGTTTTTCAATTTTTAAAAAATAATCCATCATCAATCGCAGAATATACATTATTTGCAGGCCAAACTATTAGCACAGATACCCCATCCTATGGCCTCATTGTTGGTGCCAACTGTTGTAGCACACCATGGCCTTCCACTATTGTCTGAAGTTGAACATTCTTCAAATAGAGTTCCATAGTATTGAAATGGGAAGATACATTCCTGTCCTTCGACAGTGAGACACCCTGGAAATATTTTAAAAAAACAACAAATATTTGGAATCTCAGAAAATAAAAATTAATTACTCGTTGGATCTGGAGTAGGTCCAGGCTCACATGCAGAATTACAATAACCCCAGGTATCCACTTCATTTGTATCCTTGTACAATGAAATACCACACCAACTTTTGGTATCTCCAACATTGGTGCACTTGTCATACTCCACATTATTATACTTAAATGGGAATGTGCAATTAGCTCCTGAGACCGTTTTGCAGGCTAAAGGAGAATATTTGAAAAATAAGTATATTATTGGAAGACATGAACTAGGATATCACTTACTTTCTGGAGGTTTGGTAAATTCAACTGATAAGAAATGAAAAAGAAAAATGTTTGAAAAAGAAATTATAACATATACTGGGATCAAAGAAGTCCTTCAATCCAGGACATGCAAGAAAATTTAGGGTGGGATTATTTGATTAGTAATTTAGGGCGGTGCTTTTTATTTAATAAGCTATGTGCCGTTTACTCATGGAATTTTTCTTTCATGACCTGGAGTGGAAATGCCATCGTTAAATACAATTAGGAGTCATGACTAACCTGTACAATTATCTGCACAAGCTGAATAATTAAATACGTGGCCCGTTGATTCATAGAGTGATGTTGCACACCATGCTACATCCCCAAAGTCTTCTGTTGTACAGGATATTGAAACTTTTTCTTTATAAATAAATGGGAAAATGCAAGGTTTGTTATCCACGGTAAAACAAGCTGAAAATCAAAATATGATGATAGGAAGATAATAGGAGATGAATGAATAAATACCATGTGATGGGGTCAGTGTTGTCGTTGTTGTAGTTGTCGTCGTTGTTGTTGTTGTTGTCGTGGTCGTAGTAGTCGTTGTGGTTGTTGTAGTGGTTGTTGTAGTGGTCGTAGTAGTAGTGGTGGTTGTTGTCGTTGTGGTCGTAGTAGTGGTGGTTGTTGTCGTTGTGGTCGTAGTAGTCGTTGTGGTTGTCGTGGTCGTCGTAGTTGTTGTTGTAGTAGTAGTAGTTGTTGTTGTTGTCGTGGTCGTCGTAGTCGTTGTGGTTGTTGTAGTGGTCGTAGTGGTAGTGGTGGTTGTTGTCGTTGTGGTCGAAGTAGTCGTTGTGGTTGTCGTAGTGGTTGTTGTTGTTGTAGTAGTGGTCGTAGTAGTCGTTGTGGTTGTCGTAGTTGTGGTTGTCGTTGTTGTAGTTGTTGTTGTCGTGGTCGTAGTAGTGGTTGTGGTTGTCGTTGTTGTAGTGGTGGTTGTTGTCGTTGTAGTAGTGGTTGTGGTTGTCGTAGTAGTTGTGGTCGTCGTTGTAGTAGTTGTTGTTGTCGTGGTCGTAGTAGTCGTTGTGGTTGTTGTAGTGGTCGTAGTAGTAGTGGTGGTTGTTGTCGTTGTGGTCGTAGTAGAAGTGGTTGTTGTTGTTGTAGTCGTTGTTGTTGTAGTAGTTGTTGTAGTCGTCGTTGTGGTTGTCGTAGTAGTCGTGGTTGTCGTCGTAGTAGTGGTTGTTGTTGTGGTCGTAGTAGTAGTTGTTGTCGTCGTAGTGGTGGTTGTTGTCGTTGTGGTCGTAGTAGTCGTTGTGGTTGTCGTTGTTGTAGTAGTGGTTGTTGTCGTTGTAGTAGTGGTTGTGGTTGTCGTAGTAGTTGTGGTCGTCGTTGTAGTAGTTGTTGTTGTCGTGGTCGTAGTAGTGGTTGTGGTTGTCGTTGTTGTAGTAGTGGTTGTTGTCGTTGTAGTAGTGGTTGTGGTTGTCGTAGTAGTTGTGGTCGTCGTTGTAGTAGTTGTTGTTGTCGTGGTCGTAGTAGTCGTTGTTGTTGTAGTGGTTGTCGTAGTTGTTGTTGTAGTGGTTGATGTCGTGGTTGTAACGTCTTTTGGATCTGTTGTGATCTTTATACCTTGACTTGGAGTTGTTTTCACTATTTATATTGAAAAGAGCAAGCTGTATATTAGATGTAATTGAATACAATGGAAAAAATAAGTAATTGATCCCCTGCCGATTTTGTTTGTATAAAAAACCAATAACGTTTAATGGAAGAAAAATGCAGAGTATAAACGCCAAGGAACACCATTCCCACCCCCAAACTGGGAGATTGGTAAAAAATTGTTTTTTTATGGGTATTTCTCTATTAAGAGGAAAGGACGGAGGAAGGGTGGGCGGGCCATGTACCGGAAAAGCTGAAGGGGACAACCTCCTTTAATTAGTCCATAGAACTAAACATAGTTTGGGTTATGGGTCTTCAAGCCCAACAATGACCCAAAGCAGTCCACCTAAGCATAAGCACCAAACAGTGGCTCAAGAAGAACATTTTGGTAATAGGGTGGCATATTCAGTCCACTGGAAAAAAAACTATCAGTGAGGATTCAATTACTTATTTCCTTCAAATCCATGTCCTCCTTATGGTATAGAAGACTCTATTAAATACATACGTATTTGCCCATTGCTCTCAGGGAATAAGGCTGAGAGAGCCACGATCAGGAAGATAACTGTCAAGGACCTCATGTTTCCAGAGTGAATTGCTCTCGAGTGATACAAAATGATGGAAACAATAGATTTTTATATAGTGCTTACAGATACATCTAGTTTCCATCTGTTTTTTTTTGTTTTTTTCATAAAAATAGCTCCACCAATCTGAGCAAAGAATAATTAATTTAGCTTCATTAAAGATATTAGTGTTGCACCTCTGTTCAAAATAATTTTTTCTTTATGTTTTGACTTCAGTGATTTTTTTAGACTGACCTTTTTACATCAGCGATCCAAACCTATTTTTTTATTTTTTTTTTGAAAGACTAATCCAAACCAAATTTTCCATTGGGACCGATCTAAACAGAAGTTTTCTTGGAGAAAATCATTCTAACCAAACTTTTTTAATGAACCCAATTAGTTTGGTACACTAAAAAAAACACTTTCAAGGACCCAACACTATTACATAGATATGTTGGTAAGATATATAAATAACAGAGTCTAGCGATCTTATCAAAAATATTGCCTTATTTTTTTATATTAGTTTGAGTGTTTTTTATAAAGGAATCTAATTAAAAATTAGTATTTATTTTCATTTCAAAAAATATTTTGAAACTAGAATTTTGAGAATTAATCTACCTATTCAATTCATACATAAAAAGCATTGGGATGCATATGTTGTATATTTTGCGATGATCTCATTTCTGTATTTTCTCAATTAAACAGCAATTACAGTCTTCTAAAAATACATTTCTGACTTCACTAACACACATGTTCGTCGGTTAGGTAGTTTGGATATTGTTTCCAAGACATCCCAAGCAGTCTAGTGGGTGGAGGTAAGGGCTGGGGGAGACCCACAAGGAGGCCAGACAGAACTCAGTCATATCTTTGCTGCTTAAGTTGGTGTTTTCCTTAGATGTATGGGGATGTAGTGGACTTCTTGATGTTTTAGGCAGTCCGAATAGAGATGTCAAGGGTCTCTCTAGCCTTCTCGACACTGAAACCTACACGAAGGAGATATCACACACACGTTGCCTTTTTTACTATTGATTTAGAGACATAGGGAAAAAACAAAGCTGTTTATTTTTGTGGTTGCTGTCAATCAGCTACATAATGAAACACCATATTATGAGTGACAACAATGGGGATAAAATCAAAATCAAGTGCTACTATATGATTTGAGTCCCCACTTTGTAAACTAGTCGGGAGCTTCATCTCATCAAAGCACAAGACAGCTAGGCTTCCATTTGGAGTTTTGTTGGATTCGATTTATTGGGCGATAATTTTAATAATATTTGATTGCATCCCAGGAGCTGTTTTAAAATTTCGGACCCACCGTTTGAAGGTTGTTACACTAGGAACCGGAGGTAGACCACTGGATTGAATGTACGGAAGGGCTTATGAGGAAAGATACTTCAGTATTGGTCCTTTAACAAAATCCTCCTTATTCCATCTTCCAAATCTCTTCCCATGATTATGAGTTTACGTTGAGATTTAGTAAATCTCTTTCCCAATTCTCCTTTCATCGCTTCCTTAAACTTAGATTTGGATTTTAATAATCTACATTCCAATTGAAGGATACACATACTTGATTAGATGCGCTAATCTTTCCTAACACAAGTATTTTCGTTGATTTTACGTTGATTTGGGATGATTTGTCTAATGTTTCCAAATATATTTAATTAGAATCTTCTGCAAAATGGTCCACTATTTTAATTCATTTGATTATCCTTGGAGCTTGTTTAAACCTTCTCCAGGTATGGGACCTCTGGAAGGGATAGCATCTTCTTTCAATTTTTTTTAAAAGTAGTCCAGCAATTCACCTTTCAAATCCCTTTTATAAGCATTTTCCTCAAAATGATTCTCACAAATTCTAGGGTATTTTTCTAAGGGGTCCTTTCGATGACAAGTACTTTCCCATTTTTTCCTCCTTGAGGGATCCTTTGGAAAATGATGATAAATGATGATGTTAGGAGAATCAAAAATGACAACTGCACAACTGACAGTTTCATTAGGCGAATACATTATACTTTTTCGGAATGGCGAATAGATATTATTATCGTATTAATAATAATCAATTAGTAATAATATATATATATTAAAATGTAAAAAAGATAAAATATCATACTCCAAGGATAGCAAACTTCTCTCTCTTGGCCCACAGCGTAGTTGCAGTTCTTAATTTTGGCCTTTTGTGAATTTATATTTGGTACCCTTTCTATTCCCTATGACATCAAAATTTCCCTCTTTTGCCTATCAGTCGGTACGATACATCGAATTGATAATTCTATCAAGCCCGATTATATGATGGTCTAACCTTGTATTTCTATTAACCTTGGCTTCAATAAGAAATTGGATATTTTTTCTTTAAAAAAAATCGCATTTATGTGGAATTTACCTTTAAATAAATACATCTTCCAAAAAAGAAATATGTTGCTGTCTATTTGAGATAAGGTTGCAAAAATGTTTGAATGATAATGCTCCTAAATGGTTACTAACGATTTCCATACTTGTGCACTCTTAATGTTCACTTTATAACGGCTTTTGCTTAAAAAAATTGGTTATATTATTATTCAGATAGAGTTTGATAGGGCGCCCAAGCAATGTTCTAAATGCTTTGAATTTTGACAAGTTAAGTAAAAAAAGACTTTTTGAGACCAAGTACATAACATTGTTTTCCTTTTATTTCTACTAAACATGTCTAAATTCAAATCATTTAGAACTCTATTTGTGAAATAACTCAATTTATAGGTAGAAAAGAAGGCACATTTTTGGGGGTTCCTCAATACAGAAATGGTTATGGGAATGTTGGAAGATGCATCATGTAGATTGTGTGGAGATACAACTGAGACTCCAATTCATTTATGGGTTGAGTGAGATGCCCTAAAGAGTATAAGGAGGGAAATATGGAAGACTCGGCCTAATAAATAAAAAATTTGGACTATATTGAAGCCATTCAGAAGACTGGCTATTTTAATGACATTTTTAGGGCCTTGTTTTGGTCTTATAAATTTTTGTTGTAAAAAATGTGATTTTAGTATATGAAAATATACTAGGGTAATATACTAGATAAATATATCTTAGGGGTATATGTTAAACGGCTTGATGCATTTAATTTGTGTTTCCTTGGCTTTAGGCCGTCTACGTACCCATGACCGTCTACGTATCCATCCATAGCCGTCTACGTATCCTTAAGGCGTGTAATAGTAATAAAAAAAAGCAACCCATAGAATAAAATACTGGAACAGGAACAGTTGTATCGAAATTTTGATATTTATGACTCTATTTCGCAATATTTAAGGTGTTATTCGAAAATTTCTTCTAGGATATAGCGTAAAACATCATGCACTAACACCTTCAAAAATAGATCCCTAAATTAATTTTATAAAATAATCTACAAATATTAAAGGTTTTGCTAATTTTTTAGAATTTTTTATTAAAAATTATTTATATTTGTGGAAACGAAAATATTGCTATGCAACTTATAAATACAGACGGGACAAAAAATGTATTGAAGACGAAAATAATTTGTATAGGATGTTGTAGCTCATTAAGTGACATTAAATTTGTAGCCTTAATTATAGATTATCTTTTTTTGAGACATATAAAAATTGGTGCCTATAGAAGTTTTGTTTTTAGAGCTTTCCTTTTTTGGAAAAATAAGATGCATATTTATTCACAAAAAAAAAAATTCAAAAAATTAAATTTTTGTAAAAAGAAACTTTCAAAAATGATAATTAAAATATTATTTATTTTGACTTTTTTTTTTTTTTTTTTTCATAGGTACTACCAAAAAATATTTCTTTTAGAAATCAAATTTATACATATACAGAAAAAATATTTTTTTTTTTGGAAAAAAAAAATCAAAAATTACATTTTCAGCTCTTTGCTACATAATTTGGCTGAATTACCCATTTTTTAATGAAAATGAATCATTCAAAAAAAAAAATTAGCTCTTTTTAGGAATGAACCTTTTTATTCTGACACCCAAAAAATTGTTGTAAAAAGCAAAAAATCCTTCGTGGCGAGGGGGAGGCAAGAGTTAGTGAAGGATCTTATGCAATTCTGATTATACTCTTCATCCCCTATAACGACTGTTTCGTCTAAAATACTTTAAATTTAGTCACCAATAGTGCTGCTGAGAAGGTTAAAATATTTTTTCTTTGTTGTTCTCCCATTTATGAACAACCCTATATTCAATAATAAAGTATTCATAAAAAATATTTTTAACTGCATTTTTTACTTGCTAATCTGGCGAATACTTTAGTTTGAATACTCTGAAATGACAAAAACCAAAGATACATGTCTCATCCTGGTCAATTTTTTTAATCTTAACAAAGGAAAAAAAAAAATTACCTTTCAAACCCAGAGGGGCATTAATGTCCCAACAGCTTTAAACTACCATAACATTTGCATTTTTCATCAAAACGTTGCAACAATTACTCCTTATACTATACAAATATTAAAAAAACAATAAAATAAATAAATTATCCATGCATTGAAAGCATATTTTAAGTGAAATGTTTTTTATTGAATTCCAAAATATGACATATTTTGAAGAAATTCTATGATAAAATAGTTTCTTATACATTTTAAGATCTACTAATACTCTTTCTAATAACTTAAAAATATATCATTTTGAGTGAGATTCCTTGTAATCTTAAAGCAAAATACAAGTACAAGCGAGCGTTTTCCACACATATGTGACGTCATTAAAATGGGATGCTTACTTCTATCACATTATAAAAGTCGTGAGCGACACACCTTTAAAATACAATACCTTGGCCATAGCAAACAATAGAGGAGCATTTGAACATCCTAGCAAAAATAAAATAGCAATGTTACTAATATGTTAGGGTTGCAAAATAACTAAACCAACACAACTCCTATCTAAAAATGAGCAGGAAAGGAGACTGTGTCAAGAGAGGAAAAGTCTAAAGAGAATGAGTAGGGGTGTGAATCATAAGCATTTATTTAACATACATGTTTTGTTTTTGTTAGTAATCTGAATGGTTTTATTTTTATTTTTCTTAAACTATCATGATTATTTTTACATTGTTGAGGAGATAACATCTAAATATAAAGTGTAACCAAGAGCGTATGTGCTCATGAACAACGGAGCGTAACGTAGATGATTTATTGGAGGAGTTATAAGCCGGTATTATATTTAGGGGGGGTGCCCCTTACACCTAAATATAATCCTTTTGGTTTACGTTGTAGGGGAAGGGTTATTATTAATGTAGGTTAATCTTTTTTAATATGCAATCGGTTGAAGTGCAAGGTTTTGTAGGATTTTGAGCTGATTCAGCTAGTTAAGTTAGCTATGTTTGTATAAAAATTGACGTACGTTACGTTTAGTTTAGTTAGTTGGAATGTTTCAATGACCAATGCATATACATTTTTGTTTATGAACAAAATAATTTAAGAAAAACCTTCTTATATTATTATAATATACTAGGTGGTTAATTTCTCATAAGTTAGGTTTGAATCAGTGGTCAGTTTTGCTTTGGGATTCCTTTTTTTTAATTACCAAAATTACCATTTTTGGAACAAAAATTTAAAACTCACAGCTGTATGAACAAATTATATAGTTAGAATAAATATTTGAGAAATTAAAGTTGTCCGAAAAAAATTCCTAATATTTGATTTTTCCATACAAAAATTAAAAAATGCACAACTATTCAAATAAAAATTAAATATTAATTTTATGGAAACAAATTTCAAAAATCTATGGCTATTCACAAAAATAAAATATTTTGAGAAAATATAGTTAACTATTTACTGAAAATTAAATTTTTTATTTAATACTTCACTTTTTCCAAAGAAATTCCAAAATCCACAGCAATTCACGAAAAATTGAATTTGTATAATTTTTCTCTAAAAATTCATGGCTAATACAGAAAATTAAATTTTTAGAACAAAATTTAAACCTACAAAATTCTAGTAAAAAACATAAATTCCTTAATTAGGGGGGGGGGGCTACCTTATAATATTAAATAGTTGTTCACTTAGAGTAGAATTGAGGATCGAAAATGGATTGTGATCAAAATTGTCAGCTGCCTTTCTTCTTAATCAATACAGCATGTCCCAACGAATCGTGAATGAAACATTCGTTACTTACTAAATAATTTACCGACTTTTGCGTAGTATCAACGGATGGACCAGTAAAACAATAAAAGCCAATAGTTTTTGTGAAACAAATTTCTTCATAAGACCAAGGCCAACTGAGATGGGGTCAAAAGGAAATAGTGTCTCAGTAATTGATGAGGAATGAGTTATGATGAGATCTCCAAAACTGTCTCCTTCTCTAAGGATCTCATTACCAAGATTAAAAAGCTTAAAACGGATAAAAAGAACATTCAAAGGAACCTTAGAAGCCACAAGGGAAAAAAACAACAACTCAAAAGTGGTGTGAAAACAACTTTGGGAATTAAAGGCAACAGACCAAGTGGCCTCCTTCATACTAGGATGCAACCTCTTGATTATGGGATCTGAGTTGTCATGAGTGGAAGATATGTGCCACCTCTCATGTGGATGCACCAGAAGTACCCGACGAGAAGGAGTAGGCTGACTTATGACTGGAATACGTGAAGAACATTTGCAAGTCCTTCAGACCTATGATCGAGGAGGCCATGTTAAAGACCATGACTCGCCAATTTAAGATTTATATACCGAGTGGTTTATTAAAATCTGAACAATTTTAATTTGAAACTTCCACAAGATATAATATATTAAGTAGCAATAGAATTTCTTTAAAATTGATACTATTAATCTTTTAATCGTTAATGTAGCCACCTTTAGTGGCAAAAATGGTTTCCAGGCGGCGGTGGCGGAAGGTCTGTTATCCGCGGCGTATGTAATCCTCTATCATAGCGTTCCAGTGCTGGCTGATAGTGGCTTTGAGGGCTTCGATGTTTGGATGACTGACACAGCAGGCCTTTCCCTAGAGATGCAACATAAAGATGCACTCGAGGGGGTTGGCATTAGAGCTGAAGAGGGACTCAATTATCAAAAAAGAGTTCAAAAGAACTCAAAAGACCCATTCCATACTCAATTAAAAGAGTCTTTCAAGGGAGGAGACGGGTTTCTTTCATTGCTGGTGTTTGATATCTCTCTGGACAGTCTGGTGTTAAGCGCCTAGATCTCTTGCATAGGCCCTCATGGACTAGAGGAGATGGATCATGGCTGTTTTTTTCTACAAATTCCGGGTCAAGTTTTGCCTATTGAGAGAGCCATTATTCTTGTACAACAGTTTGGATTTGCTGGCAGCGTAATAGGGGGTTCTGGAGACGTACAACTGCTTGTAGTCCACAAAAGGAACAATAAAATAAATATATAAAGCCTAAGTGTTTTGTTACTATTTCTACTTTTTGAGAATTTATATAAAATGTAGCTTTGGAAAATTATTTCATGATCTGCTGGGACACACTCTATGTATATAAGACAATAAATCATTTCAATCATTTAATACATTTTACATACTTATCAGAGATATGTTCAATTTTTCATATAAAATTTAATTTTTCGGTCGCATCTTGTATATACAACTGCTTGTAGAGGCCACCTTTGTACAGAGTACAACAGGAAATTTCCGCGATCAAGAAACAAACCTAAAACCTTGAATAGTTTTTTATTAGAAATGAGAAATGTTATCATAAATACTTTTAGTAATATATCTTGGCCAATATTATTCTATACTTCCACCTCCAACCTCGATCACAACCTCCAGGCGAGGTCGGAACTTGGCGCAGGTTACCACAATATAATTGGCAAACATGTTGGCCCATTGCTTCTTGATGTTGGCCTTGAGCTCATGTACATTTCTGAGTGAGTTTTTCCAAACCTTATTATCTGAGACGCTATACACACTGAAGTCGAGGGGATTGAGATCAGGACTGGAAGAGGACCAGAAAGTCTTGTCTCAGAAGTCAGCAAAGTGCTCCGTGCAGAAGTTCTTTGTCTTCAAGACTGTATGTTTGGGGGCACCATCTTGGGTACACACATAGTTGTTTTCAGGTTTATTTAGCCTTCAGCCAGGGCAGGATTGTCCACCTCTGGACCCTATAGTAGGTATCAAGCCCAATTTTCTCATTGAGCTTGAAGAAGAAGGGATCCATTTTCTTCCCATCAGAGGCCACGACTCCAAAGCACATTGTTTGGCCCGAATGTTCTGCCCTGAAGGTGCCTTGGACTTTCTCAGGTGATACTGCTATAAATCTGTCGTTTCTGTGGTTCAAAACCTAGTCTACTGTTCAATATAGGCGTCCAGCAGATACAAAACATTTTGCATTTGATTCCTATTCACTCCATATTTGTGCAATTTTGATAAAATCAAAACAATGAGTAAGAAAAACATCACATGGTTCGGAAAATTGCTTGAAATATCACCTGAAACCTTAATTAGTTGAAGAAAAAAAATTAAAGACCCGGAAAATTCCCTTGTCGTACTCTGTAAGTATCCTATTTCTTAATATTTAACACCAAGAATAAATATTTGATCCCTTAATGTACTAAAGGTCACTGTAGTTGACTGCTACTAAAAAAAGTAAAAAAGTTTTTTAAGATTAAGATCTTTTGGTTTTTGTGGGATTTTAAAAACAGATTACAGGAAATTTTGCTATTAGCATAAATAGTAGCAGAAATATGGCCTTTGTTTTGTTTTTTAAAGAAGATCTTTATATCAAACTTTAAATTTAAACTGTAAATTGACAAAAGACATTTTAAAAAAATCAAATTCTTCATAAATTTTTTTGGCAAGTTACAGTCACTTTGAAAACTGATACAGATATTATAATCTCATTGTTGTATAGGTATATATATTTCCAGCCGGTAAATATATACCAAGGCGTTGGAAAATTTCCAATTTTGACTAAAAAAATGCCTTATTGTTATTTTTACAGAAAGTCTGAAATTTTGTAAAAAGTGTTTACTTAAGATTTTCGAGCAGAAATATACATGAATTGATTTAATCATTGTTGCGTATCCAAATAAAATCTGAGGATCAGTATGTATATCTTTTTTCGTGCAATTAAATGATTATTTTTACTTTTTATCATATTCCAATCTTCTAAAAATTAACAATTTTTCCTACAATTACATTGAATTGAATACAAGTGAGAGTTTAATAGATAATACAACTAAGTACGCGGGACAAAACCCTTTTAACAAAGCAAATCACTCAAGGGCAAATGTACATGACGTGTAAGTGATTTTACTCTTATGGTGTCAAATAGAATATAATAACTACATATACTCAGGATTAAACAAAAGCTTGGAAAATGGTGATTCTACAATGAAGTAATTATTCTTAAAAATGGCTGACATTTCACTCCCAGTGGTGTTTGAATCGGTTCTGCTTCAATTTAAAACATTCTGGAGCAAAAAATCCAACAAAGAAGAAACTACAAATTTGTTCTTACCCTTCATATAAACATACAGCCTAATATTTCAGAGACATCTTTGAGTTAATAATAGCAGCCCTAGGTCAAGTATGATGTGATGTCAATAAACTAATCTACTCATAACCTGCCTAAAGTGAAGACTGCTTAATACATGGAAAGAGAGATATATTTATTTAATAAATCTGCTGTACGGGCTTACCCTGCATTTTTCTTGTTGCCTAACCTTGTTCTAGTAACATTGATTTATTTGAATTGCAGAAATCCATGACGAGGGGGAGGTTAATGAAAGTGTGATGTGATAAACTAACCTACACCTCCAAATTTTTTTCAACACATACACCAAAAAATCTCACAAAGTAATGAATTCGAACCACAGACAAAATAGGAAAAAAATGGTTTAATAAGAAAAGCCAAAATTAATAAACAGTACAACGATTCGAATACAAGAATTTATAATCACTTCTATGTTAGTAATTATCATTAAACATGACGGATTATTCATACTGAACAGCTCTTGATTTTTGAAGTTTTATTCCAATAATGTCATGACAACAATGACAATTTTCAATTTTTTATGCTAAAAAATTCAATTTTCAATTTATTTTTTTCGGAGAATTATACTATTTTAAATTTTTTTTCAAAAAAATTGTATTTGCTTGAATTTTTTTCACACAAATTCAAAAACCCAAAATTTAATCCTGCAGACGCCACTGAATAAAGATCCCCTCCGTTTTTCGAAATTTAACCCAAATAAGTTTATCTAAAACATTGTCAAATGAAAATGCAAACAAAAAATCAACAAGACAATCGAACAATAAAGGAATCATAACAAAATCATAGAACGACGTATAACTGCAATTCTAAAGCTATACGCTCCTGAAAAATCCCCATCAGAGAAGTTTGAAGTGATTGGCTATAACCACTTCACTGTGTAACAGTTGATCAGATCAAAATCTTCCACAACGTCGGAATCTAGGCTTTAGAAGCCAAAAGAATTGGGTGAGGCCGTTAAAGGGACAACTGAAGCCAGAAGAGGCTCGTAAATTTAACAGCAGCCACACCCACCATGCTCCGCTTGGTGAAGCAAGACTTAAACCTTAATTCCTACGAAGAATTCTTTGTCAGGGTTATCAGCCTTTGGATCAAGTAAATCGTGTGACCCGCTGTAAAATCCTCCTCAACAAGCTTGAAAAACAAGACTATTGGCCTTCATACAGGCCCGAATGTTCCCCACTGGACTTTGGTATTAGTACAGGTACAGCTCTTGTACAAAGTTTGGCAGTTGGCTGGTCATTAAAGCAGAGAGTACCAATATTGATTGAGAATATAAATTAGGTGTTTTTTAAAATGTAAAAATTTTTGTATTTTTCAAAAAGTGTTGTATTTGAGACGGACTATTTGCATGTGTATGTGCTCTGAAAAACTTTGTCGTGTTTATAGCCATGTACTCGTAAATGGTTATGTATGTCATTTTATGAAAAATTGTTATATATTTTATTACTTAAGTAGTCGTTCTAATCTTTACTTCTTTACTTGTTCCCTATATGTACATTGTGAATATTAAGTAGGAAATAAAGTATCTCTAATCAGTTCTAGATGGGAATCTGAAGTATTAAGACGTTCATTTATTGATCATAAATGCTTGATTCGGTATTCCCGTGGTTCTCCTTTAGGAATCCCTCATCCTCCTTCTCATGTCACCAGCGTGCCTGGTGCCTTTTTGGGCCTACCCTTTCGGCGACGAGGAAGATAACTAATTAGTGATTTATCATCATTCTTAAATAGGTAAATAAACATCAAAAATGAACACTTATTTTTCTTTTATTTAATTTAGGTACGGATTTTTCATAATTTTTTTTCCACAAATTTTAATTCTTGAAATTTTTTAAGTTATTTTTTTCCCAAACAAAATTAATATTCTCTGAATAACTATGGAATTTTGAAATTTTTAGTAAAAATAATTAAAAATCTTATTTTTTCTACCATTGCGACATCAAAATTTTTTTTAATTTTTTGTGTCGAGCTATTATTTATTATTTTTTTAATTTAACTTTTTAGTTTTAAAAAACAAATTCGAAATATAATTTTTGGGTGGAGCTATTTTTGAAATTGTTTCCAAAATATATTTTTTTTGCGAATCTCAATGGATTTTTTCCACAAAAAAATTTATTTCTTTGTGGTTTGCTATGGATTTTTGATTTTTTTTAAAATTCATATGAAGTAATTTTTTTTTAAATTAATTTTTTGTGAATATCTTTAAATTTTTTTTTTTCTTGAAAATTTAATATCAAATTTTTTTCCAAAAAATTTAATTTTATGTGCTTACTTGTTGATTTCAGAAAAAAAATCAAAAAATTTATTTATTTTGGGAATACCTATGGATTTTTGAAATTTATTTTCATAAATTGTAGTTGTAAAAATTTCCTTCCATAAAATTTGATTTTTTTCGTAAGCTGTTGATTTAAGAAAATAAATTCAAAAAATTAAATTTATTTGTGAATATCTATGGATTTTTTAATATGTTTTCAAAAATTGTAATAACATAAATTTTTCCAAAAAATTTAATATTTGAATTTTTGTAACAAATCCTCCCCCTCACAAAAAAAATGTATACATAATTCAACGGACGCCCCGAAAAGAAATTTCTTATGTCAAATTACCTATTATTAAATACCCGTTAGTTGTAAATAAACACATGTACCATTTAGAAAAACTATTTTCTATTTTTTTTTTCAAACAAAAATACTTACTTTGGGGCTTGTCAAAAACTTTATAAAAGTCATCAGAATCAGAAAACTTGATTAAGGTATTGGACATTTTTTTTTTTTTTTAATTTGCTCCAATTATTGAACAATTCCTTTTTAGAGTTGTTTATTCATGTTTGAACTTGCTTGAACCTGTATATAAACAATTGTAGAACAAAAAGATTATTTGGTATGATTGGATATTTAATATGATACCCCACGTGCGTCGTCTAAGTAGTGTTTACTATATCAAATATATAAAGATTACTAATTTTAATTTCGAAATTTGTTTTTTTGTGTTCAATAAAATGAATTATAAAAATACAAGAACTTATTAGCAAATAAAGTCAAGATTTTTCTCACAATATTTCATTGAATACTAAATGTGTATCAAAAATGACACCTTCGTTGTTTTATTGTGATCAAATACTAGTTGTCTCAAAATCAGGGATTTCAAAATGACTTATTAACAAAAATATAAAAAATATTGGTTTCTTCTATAATTTGGATTTAAGAAAAATTCAAATATAGTCAACTTTTCATGTGAAAAATAGCAGTATCATTTATCCGGATATGATTGTATACATTTTAAGAGTTAACTTGACTAATAAATAACTTCAAAAGTCGAATATTGTACTATATACCTTATCATGTTACTCAATTTCATACTTTTATTCATCACAAATATATATTTTATATTATATTTTCAAAGAACTATAAGGATAAAGATTTTAAAGTTATACTTGAGTTTTTGAAGACAATCAATGAGCTTGGAAAAATTACTCAGAAATTTACAATTATTTACCACACTAAAATAAGGATTGTTTATATTTTAAAATGAGTATGTAGAATAATTTCCTTGTACATGTTTAAAAAGTATTTTAAAAATATAAAATAAAAGTCTAGTTAATTTGAGATAATCGTCAATAGAGTCATAACTAAATCATTAATATATTTATATTCAATTTAGAAGAATAAAAATAAATTAAAACTATTTACCGAATTTGTTGCATAAAGTTCAGCATAAGTTTTGATTTAAAGTTGGAACTTATTTACTGGAATAATAAGAATATTATTGCATGATTAAATCTTTGTATTCAAAAGTAGAATATTTGTATTTGTTGAGGAAGAATTTTCTTCGGAATGAAGTTGTCTCAGAATGAACTTTCCTCGCAAAAAAAGTATTTTCCTAGTAATGATCTTGCTTTGGATATAACTTCTCTTGAGATGAGAAGAGAGAGGTGAACTCTTTGGCGAATCAGTGATCCAACACTACTCATTTTTCATCAAAATATAATTTAGTTAATAGCCGGAAAGATAATCAAATTTTTGCAATAGCTGATTCTTAGTCATGCCAAAACTACAAAAAACAAAAATTATATGTTTGATTTTATATGTGCAAATTGATTATTTACATTTTTAATTTTAAATCTGCTTACGCAATTGCAAATTCAAAAACCGAAAAATAGGAGTGGTTCATTCTTTTGTAGACAGACTCACGGTTTTTGCAATGTTGTCGAGCAACAATTGATTTCTATTAAAGCCGCTTTAGTTGTCCAGATGAAACATTGAAAAATAATATATTAAGGAGTCCTTAAAATTTTTAAATCTCTGACGCTATGATCCATTAAATCTTATATAACTGACTTTTTAGCCATTTCTTGTTTTAACTAGCTGGTTTTAAGACTATTTTAGAGGTACATATTGTCGATTTTGCTTAAAATTACATATGTGTATGTCATTGTATTTAATTAAATTTATGATGATAAATGATACATTTTTTATAGATGTCGCCAAAATATGCATTAAACGTAGATCCTTGATCACTAGTAATGTTATTAATCAAACAAATTGTGTTTTACTCTTCACTAGTTGGTATGATCCTAAAATAGAGCAAGTCATTATCATAGATAGATACGTAGTAAAGGATCTTCAATTAACACAGAATCTACGATATTTTGTACTTGTAGTAACAACATGTTGTGTTGACTCGATTCATGGAGACGTTGATTTATTTTTAAACAATTACATATGTCAATTCTTTATTTCGAATGGTCAACTCAAGTTTCTAATATGTACATTCAGATCAGGTTGAGTCACTTATAGTATATGTTCTAAAGTTGTGAGGATCTTCTTGAACCCTTAAAAGCTGTATTTTATTTTTGTCGGAAAAAATTTTTATAGAGTAAAAAATGTTGAAAATAGTAATATATATAGTAAGATAAATTATTTTTTGATTTGTATATATTTAATGAAGAAAAATAAATGATGTTGGAAGTATGTTCGGGTACTTTCACCTTGAACTATTTGCCCTCCAGACATTTTCCTCTTTAAACAATTTCACCTTACAAAGAAAGAAGGTATTCTTTGAAGTACCATGGCCAAGGCAATAAAAGAGGTCTCTGACATGACGCAAATTCTAAGAGTCCGAAGGACTGAAGGTATCATTACCCGTCCCAAAGACTGACAGGACTACTCCTAAGACTGTACTGAACCGAATATATATGAACCGACAAGCGTTACACATTACTAATCAAATGAACTACCGCCATCTTGCATCATTGTCTCTCTCCTTACATTTCATGAAGAGTAATTCATGGGCCCACCTCATCAGGCTTGGGACTAATCATTTTTTTATTTTAGGGAACATAAAAAGAAGTGAGAATGATTGCTTAAGGATATACAAAGCTCTCTAATATTTCACACATGTGTTGGGTTAACTATCGTTTGGTAATTAACTCTCTTTCAACAAATAGTTGGTTCAGAAGAAAATGAGTGGATCGCTACAGACTGTGTAAGGAAAAGATAGAAAATATGCTATTCTTCTTCTCCGGTATCCGGAAGGGTATTTACTCGAAAAAAGCAAGGAAAAAATAACAGAGATTTTAAAATGCCCCCTTTCTGACTTGGCAACAAATTCAAGGGTAGAAAATTCTCTGATCTGGAATTATACAGCAGTGAATTAAGACTTCTCTAAATTAGACTTTTTTCTATCAAACATATCCAAATTATTACCATTCTCTAAAGTCTAAACTAACTAACTATAGAAATAACTTTGATTTTGGACCTTGAATATGCCTCCCACAAGAGCCATTTATATTTATTCTTAACTTTTTTTTTAAATCCTGACAAATTTGAGATATTTTGTCTTTATCTTTATTCTAGCTACCCAGAAATTGCTGCTATAGGTAGCATCGAAAGTGGTACCAAATGAAAGGTAATACAGTTTTTTTTTATTTTGGAGAATAAACATATACTTGTGAAAATTGTAATTATTTTTAGTACACAAACAAAAAATAATATAATAACAAAAATTTAGCTTATCAGATGGGATGTAAGCTGTGAAAAACACCAAAATGATCATTTAAAACTTTCAATCTATAGTGTTTTTTTTTAAATGAAGTATTTAGGGTTATATCTACGATTCAGATGACTTCTTTTAATGAAGAGTTACCCCCCGGTAATGAAAAGACCGAGAGAGATATTAGGTTTTAAATCGGGATTTTACAGAAATAATATAGAACAATGTCCACTGTTTAAAATCAATTTGGGAGAGACTGTAACAGGATAAAGGAGAAAAAAAGTTCGAAATCAATTGTTTCCTCACAAAAGAGTATTTATTAAATATTATGTTTCGACCAAATGTCAAAATTAATCCCTCGGCGAAATTTATTTACGGCAAATTGTTCTTCGGCAAATTGATTGTTCGGCAAATTGTCTGTTCGGCAAAAATGTTTTCGCCTAATTGCCACTCAACCTCATAATCATTTGAAATAGTCAGAATACGTTGGTGACAATCACGATATCGTCTTCTTTGAACTGGCGAATGATGACCTGCAAGCTGTTAAATTATCTGTATGAGATTAATATAGGCTACTAATGTACTTGATATTGGAAGGATGGTACCCTCGGTTTTTCTGCAAAAGTGGTTTCATGCTATCCAGTTCTCTGGAAGTTTCTCGAACTTTTAAAGGATGAAGAAATGAAAAAACTTGATACGCATAGAGATCATTCAACAACTTGCAAGTCATCCTTTCAATTCTGCTCAGAATCCAAAAATGACTTAAAATTAATACTCTGCAACAAATCTTCAAGGTTGGTCTTCATCTTTTATGAGTAGCCGTGAATGTTCAGGTTTTGAATATAATTGAATGTAGTAGAAAAAGAAGTTTAAATAATTAAATAATAATAACAACAGCTAAAGAAGGATAAGCATGGAGAGGCCACTTTTTACATCTGCAATGAAAGAACCCCATCTCCTTCTCTGCAATATTCTTTTTTGACACATTGGACCATCTACGTCCCTTAAGTCAACCACGTCAACTATATCTTTTGAGTGCATGTCGATGGGAAGTCCTGCAGTATCCATAATCTAAACACGAGGCCTTCAATACGACTGTCAGCTAGTACTAGGAAGCCTGGCAGAGGACTATATCCGATTCTAATGCCTACCTTCCATCGCCGTCTGGATGCAATAATTGCAGCTAAGGGTGTCTACATGAAAGATTAAGAGACCTGAGGTACACATATATTTATAGTATTTATTTTGTTGGAATTCCATTGTTGATTAATAAATTATATCTTATTGAAGTTTTTGTTTCAATGTGTTTGGATTTTAATGGACATCTTGGTACTGTTCCTGCTCCAAAACACTCGAAGGGAAACACGTTTGCGGAACCGGATGCTTTCTGAAGTAACTTATTCCCTCTTTTAATGAGTATAAGAAGAGGCCAATAAATTTTGATAGGTCAAAGTAGCACATAACGTAATAAATACATAATCGACCATAAATTTAAAAGAAATTGGGATACATAAACTCAATTTGATTAATAGCAATTTACCTTGTGCCAATTTGAGTTTATTAATTATTAGTATCTTTAATTTTAATCTCGTATATATTTATTTCCCGTCAAAATAAGGTTCTGAATTCTAACTATACTATAAAAATATGATTGAAAAAAAATGTTCTAAAAACCAAATTTATTGCAGTTGAAGTTTTTAATGTTCATTTTTGTGTTCTACAGTTTAAATTACTATAAAAAAGGTGGTTTTTAGTCGACCGGAATTTATTACAAAAGTGTTATATATATAAAATTTTAAAAAAATCCTAATTTTGGAAGTCTAAAGCTCAAGTTTTTATACCATTTTTTCAGGCAAGGAATAAGCTTTCGATGATGTTTAGCAATCCCTTCATAACCAATGTTCCAACCTCTTTGATATTCTTTAAATATGTATCTGTAATGTTCACATAAATTGAAAAACTGTTTTTATTCATTTGTAAATTAGTCAAACAAAATAAATTCTTATTACTTTTTATTAACATATGGATGCTTTCAAATCACTCTCAAACATGGAAACCATTATATTCCCCCCGGAAATTGACCACCTCCATATTGTATAGAATTTTTAGCATGATGACATCTATGAAACAACATCCTCGGGAGAAGTTATTATCTTGAACTCAATGTGTGTAGGTTAGATACTAAGTCTTTCCTAGAGAAGAAAATATAATGATATATATAAAATTCAAAGACCATTTCTACGTCAGACAGAGTAATTGTAATACTATAAAGTAAAGATATAGTCAAGGATCGACGGTCGTTAAAGTTAGCAACTAGCTAACATTGTTGCTAACATTGAAAAATTTAGTAGCTTAGAATACCACAAATATTGCATCATTTTTACACTAACACAGGACTAATATAGGGTCGAGCTTATCTTGAGATACACATTTTATTTTGTTCGATTTTTCAAGAGTAATTTTGAAACGAGAGGTTTTGTGTGGACATTTATTAAAAAAAAAAAAAACATGTGAAAATAGTGCAAACTTCGACTCAATTTATGACCTCTTCCTTAAATCATTTCGTCAAATACGAGGCTTAAATCCCTTACAGACCTTGACTATGTAGTCATACACCAGCTTGAAGTGCTGCTTCTTGGCTAATTATAATAAATAATTAAATTAAAAACACAAAGTAGTACATAAATTGCCTTCAAGACCTTTAGAATATACCTTATAGCAGCTGACAATTTTAAGCCAATTTGGAAAGAGAAGGAAAAAATATGTTGTTTTTCTACTGAGTGTCCAATCTTTCCATTGAGTCCTTTAGGTCCAAAGATTCCGTTCATGGAATATAAACGTCGAAAATGAGGCACGCTTTGGGAGGCCAATCATCGAAAAAAAAAAATGGAAATCGTCTAGTTGACTGCCATGTGAGCAGTTATTCCATTGCTCAGAAATTGAAAATTAGCCAAAAAACCATTTGGAACCATTTGTATAAGGCTGGTCTTAAGAAAAAGCTCGATATGACTACCAACTCAACCCCTGAGTCCCAATGTAGATTATGCACAGCCATCTGCTGATAACCCATTACCCCCTTTGCTAACTATGTCCCGGGAACCTTAAAACATATTGCATTCTAAATCCCAGTTTCATTATGAATCTAATTTTTCAAATATTTTAAGGTTGGAAGATTGACACATCCACAAGAGACTATGGTTCCCAAATGAAAAGGGAACTCAGAGCATAGAAAACTTAAGATCACTCCACAAACATATTAAAAGGACCCTGTTCCTGCGGTCAGCTCTTTGAACAGATCCCTGACCTGTTTGACTTCAACATTTTCTCTAGAGATAAATGTTGCTCAGTCTGATCACAGGATAAAAATAAAAAGAACCTGGATCACTGAAAGTTACAATGACAATAAAAGTGACTGCCTTAGCGATACGCCACCAACTTTACCCTAAAACCCTGAGTTAGCCCATAAATTGCTATCCACAATTAGTTTCCCTTTGAGTGGTGCTGAAAAGTGTGATGGTCAGGCAGGCACGTCTACGAATGTTTAATGAAGTTCTAAAAGCTTCTCCGACAAATAAGGCAACTTTTACTCCAACTAAAAGACATTACCTTCGTGGGAAAAGGGGAAAACATGAAAAAAAATACAGTTCTCAGAATTTATGTCGTATATTTTTTTTGATTTGATTATTTTAAAGTAATAATTCTTAACATTTGTTCACGAATCTTACTTCTACAAAAAGGCAAATAGAAAACCCATCAAAAAGAGTCGTAGTTCTAATTAAGAATATTTTTGAACCCGGAGTTGTATTTTCCTACCCAGACACTGCCCTCGTTCAGGGAATGTCTTGGATGCGCCAATCTAACATTCGGTTGTTGTGGCTCTTGTAACCCAGCTCCAGGGTGAAGATCTTCTCGTCAGTCGAAATAATTGAAACGTGTGTACAAGAATTGAGAAACTTCAGGAGCACCTTCACCTAGGTCAGCCTTTTGCGCCACTTTTGTAGACGATACTGCTTCATCCTCAGGTACTCCCTGACCAACCGTTGCATGGTTTTTTTTTAAATACACCAGCCTTATAAGGCATCTTTTTGTCATGGAACGCCTCTTATTACTGCTGATTTTCAACCCCCTTACCTCGATTAACCTGAATACCCTCATAGACTTAGAGTGACCACTTCTGGGCCTTTTATCGACACTCCTGGTTTCTTTGTACTGCTTGGTCGTGTAGTGGACCGATTACTTGGACAAATTGACGTGCTTCAGGGCCTAGAAATGACCCTATAGCTAGTTAGAGGCTTAAAAACACGTTTTAGAAAAAAGTTTGTTCAACAACAAGCAAGGATGGAATTTGCATGGATCATATGCAACAAAAAGAATTTAAAAAATATACACCTATGTAGGAAAATTATTAAGTTGAATTTGCAGTTTTAAGACTTATGAGTGGACTTACGGCTTTAGAGCAAAAATTTTTTGCCGAAATGAGCAAAAACAGATTGCAATGTTTTTGAAAATGAGTACCCAAAATACTAAATTGAGCTTTTTGAAATGAAAGAACAAAACAGTTTAACAAGAATATTTTAGTGCCATCGGTATTGCTATATATTTATCAAAATGTATTCATAAATTTTGCAATATTATAACCACAAATAGAAATATTTTCTTGAGTAAATTTTTGTCTTTGATCCCTATTTGAAGTCTTGAACATACTAAAAGACCGTTCAACGCCCACATTAGTAGTTGACACAAATTTGAGATTGGCGATATCTTCAGGAGTCATGATAGAAGGATACATCTCATTTTCACTACCACTGATTATAAGTCCAACCTTTTTCATAAATCAGGATTTCTGTGAATGATAGAGGTTATTTTTCTTTGAAGTATTTTCCCTTTTTCTCCCAGAACTGTTTTAATCTTTTATATTGTTTCAGAAAGTATATTCAGAGAATCATAAATGGACATTCCTTCTGTTTCTACTTTTCGAATAGCTTCTGGGTAAAATGATAGATTAGCTTTGACGAAAGAGAAATTGCTTCTAAATGGCTATATATTCAAGAACTTACTGTCAATTCTCAATGGCAAAAGCATCATTTGATCAAATTCGCGTACAACTTATTTAGCTCTTCTAAGTAGTCTTCTGATATGGCAGCCTTGACCCTCAGCGTGTTACAACAGGCTTTGTGGGAAAAGTAGGTGAAAGAACTATTCTTTTAAAACAGCTGTTTATTAGGGCGATTTAAATAAATTGTTTTATTTTCAGGAAATAGCCTATTGATCTTTGGAAAAGCTTCACAATTTTATCACAAATGTTGTTTGATGTATGGGCTAAGCAGGCCACATTATGTTGAGTTGGAAATAGTTCTGTAGGAGCCTGTCCATTCTTCAGCTTGTACAGAGCTCCATCCGTGAGAATTAACTGAAAATTGTAGGAATTGTAACCATATAGGACATATCGAAGGGTATCATAACTATTTTTTTTACATAGGTATATGAAGCTTTCAGTGCATTTTTCATATACTTCACGGTCACAAAATGGGAGGGGGATGAAATGATTGGCTGTCTATATTTCCCAAAGGAAATTGGCCACAAATCGACCCTTGGTATCACTCGTCTCGTCAAGACCCATCCAAAAAGGTTTACCGCATAATTAGGATTATATCTTTGACATAGTTTCATCATAAATCGGTCTAACATAATTTTTTCTAAGAGTCAATGAGTTAGAGTGGGTGATACCAATATGCTTTTCAAGAACAATGTTGAATACTTTGTTATCCAGTTTGTTTACTTGGATGCTTTCTGATAAGAATGCCATAGTCAAATATTTACAAAGAATATCAAACATTCCTTTTAGAGGGTTAGGTTTGAAGCTAATTCAATTTACATTTACGATTGTTTTCTTTTAAGTTGAAGAATGTTTTTGTGCTTGAGGATGAACAAATATCTTTGTAGGTTACATTTTTTGTCAGCTTTGATTCCCTTTTCACAAGAATTACAACAAACAGCTTTTGACCTCACAATGAGAACAAAAGGAGTATTTATATTTATATTGAAATCACATTGTCATTTTGAAGCCAGAAGCTAACTTAATTTGACAATTGATTACAAGTGCTATTTTTATCTTTTTTCTTTTTTGGATTCAAGTTACATCGCGAAATCAATCAGACTTAGGGAAAATATGACACAAAAGTATTTAACCCTTGTTACTGGATTCAAGAGGGAGTAGTCAACAATCAATTTTGGGCCACATTTCCCCTTCGTCTCATTCGCAGTTATTGGAATCTTGCTTCCTCAAGTATTCATATGCATTATTGCATCATATACCTAGTTTTCCCTCCAAAACGATAGAGAGGTTTTCCACCTAATGAAGGAAGGGGTTTGTAGTTGGATTTTCCATCCACAAATATCATCAAAGCTGGTATTTAATCTAACAAGGATCCCATTTACTCTCTCTTTATTTCATACGAGTCTGAAAAATAAGCAATTTCCAAATAAAAAATGCAAAATGAGCGATTTTTCCCAAAAAAAGTCAAAATAAAACCTTTTTTGAGTGATTAAGGGATCGCTCACACTAAGTCTACTTATGAGTACCCCTATATATATATTTCTTTCTTCCTGAATTCTTCCTATCATACTACAAGACTTATAAAGGATTTTTCATTAAGACATTTTTTTTTTAAATAAAACGAAAACAGCTTGAACTGTCGAGGATATTTTATTTACCGTTAACATACATTCAAGTTAATTTATGAATGAAATTCGATGTTGTTTGAATGACCAACACGTGCACGTTTTACGAAGTCCAATCGTTGAACCCAATTTTCGACTACATTTCCGCATAAATTGGCTGTAACTGCAGCAATTTCGCGTTGAATATTTGTTCTGAGCTCTTCTAACGTCAACAGATTATTGTTGTAGGCGAGGGCTTTCACGTGACCCCAAAGAAAATAGTATAAAGGTGTTAAATCGCACGAGCGAGGTGGCCAATTGACTGGTCCATTTCTCACCAAACTTACTCTTCAATAAATCGATTGTAACATTTGTTGTGTGTGAAATGGTACCGTCTTGTTGAAACCACATATTGTCCAGGTCCATATCTTCCAATTCAGGCCAAAAAAAATCGGTTATCATGGGGTGGTAACGATTTCCATTCACAGTAACGTGGCAATTGTCATCGTCGACGAAAAAGTACGGCCCAATGACACCACCAGCATGCAATCCATAACCAACAGTAATTTTTTGGGAATGCAATGGCGCCTCATGAATCACTTGTGGGGTTTTCTCGGCCAAATAGTGCATATTTTGCTTATTAACATAGCCATTGAGCCAAAAATGTGCCTCATCACTGAAGATGATTTTAAGTTGAAAATCAGGATCATTTTCGAATTTTCCTTCAGCCCATTTTACGAATTTCCAAAGTTTGAAGTGGTCAAGCGGCTTCAGTCCTTTAGTCAACTTGATCTTATACGGGTGTAAGCCAAGATCTTTTCGCAAAATTTCTCCACAACGATGTCACAGAAATGCCCAACGACCGAGAACGGCGCGTAAGAGACAAAATAGGGTCATCTTGAATTGATGCGCTTGCGGCAGCAATATTTTTTACACTTCGTGCATTTCTTTGTCTCACTGGCACAGGAATATTATGTAGACATATGTGGACTCAATTTTTTTCACCAAACGTTGAATTTCTTGATTTTGCAGGTCGATTACGTTGACCCTAAATTGGTGTTAACGCTCTTAAAGTTTGGATCAAAGACTCACCACTTTTGTAATAAATTTTAATAATTTGCAAGCGTTGCTCGAGTTTGTACTGCTCCATGATAAAACTACAATTATATTTGAGCATAGCTGTTAAAGAGACAATAACAAATATCACGTCGTTTTCGAAACCTATCAACGTAAAATGTGAGCGTCCTTATTGAAAAACCTTTTATATTGGGCAAATACTAGAAAGAAAAAAAGAATAAAATACTACACGACCTACTTTTTAATCCAATCTCAACCTCAACTGACAAAAAGAAAAAGGAACATTGAAAAAAAAAACCATTTGGTATATTACATTCTGTATATTTTACTCATAACAACTGTTAATTATATTGATTATCTAAACATAATCAAGTCGGATCAAAAATAATTCCGTACTTTTTTTTTTAACTATGTATATCTTGTTAATTGTTGGTTACATCAGATCATACGATTATACGTTGAAAAGGGTTTGCGCGCATAATGCAAACGCTTTTTGGATGGTATTGCGCTTGGCCGGTTCAGTATTGAATTATCGCATGTCGACTATAGAATCTCAAAGGAAGAAATTTGCCATATTTTGGAAGATACAAACACGTTGAAATCAACCAAGAAAATTTGAAATATATACGGTGCCGATACTCTTTGGGCTCGTGTTACACAGCTGTGGATCGAGTGATTTTGACAACTCCAGGCTGCATACATATTTAATTACCCGCCTGAAGCTCGAAATTGGTAGTTCTTATGCATCCACCCAACAGTCCAGACCTGTTCTTGTCAATGGACAACAAAATGTGGATACAAATTTGGAACTAATAGAGGCCTTTTTTTTTTAAATTGGTAATCCGAAGTTTTTTTGCCAATAAGGACAAGGTCTCCTACTAGAAGGGCATTATGAAGTTGGATTCTTGTTGGCAACACGTTATCAAAACAGAAGAGGCCAAACTGAGTTTACATCAAATGATTTGACACTTCCTAGAAAGCGTTGAAATAAAGGAAGCAATACGAAATTACTTTTTCCCCAATCTATTTCTACTTTATCCATGAATATATTTTACATACAAAATACATTAAATTGAAGTCTATGATTTGTATAATTAACATAACAAAAAAAATCCTACTTCACACCTTTTCAGACTTTTGAGACGTAAAGTTAATTGTGTATCAAAATTAATTTTTATTCCTATAGTAACACATATTATACATGTTTTACTTTCATAATCATCTAATAATTCAAGTAGACATTTTGTCATATTTTATTGTTTTAAAATGACTACGATTGTGGATTGTTTCTTTTAATTTTATTTATCAAGATAGTAAATGTATGTGTTGCCATATTTTGGTGGCGAAGTAATGCAGAAAGTTAGATGCTTTAACAGTTATGGAAATTCATAAAAACAGGTGAAGGGAAAATACATAGAATCTTTGTTTATTAAAAACAACAAGCCGTATGTGGAAAGGCTTAGTCAAAGAGTATTGAATAGCTACGTGCGAGTGTTCTCATGAAAAATGGAAAGTAACATTGATGATTTCTTTGGAAGTAATTTTTATAATATTAAATCAAAGTTTGTATGTTCATCGACGCTTAATAATACATGTGAAGGGTGGAAGTTACTGCTAGTAATTCAATAAAGATAACAACAAATAAAATACTTTATGTGATTTCAATTAAAACAAACTTAACAAGGATGAGTATTCTAATTATCAAAAGCATCACTATGGTACTAATTTGGACAAATTATCTGCTGCATTGCTTCAAGAAGTTTCCCTTGCTAAAATATCTAAATAATCTAAAAATACTTTTCCAGATCTATTTTTTATATTTGTTGATTTAACATTTTGGGTTCCTTTTCTTATAGTGTGTCGATATTTCCTAAAATGACAGTTTTTTTATAAATTAATATTTCTATCTACTTCAAAATATGATTTCTTCAAAACTCCTTGTCGCGACGGCCCAGCTGATCAATCGTTTGAATGTGAAGAGGAAGGTTCCCTTTCGATTTTTATATTGAATACATTATTTCAGGGATCTACTTTTTTCCTCTAATAGCAAACCAGACGGATGTCGAGCTGCTCACGACTGTTGGATTTACCAGTCAAGTCTTATTTTGCATGTATTTATAAACAGAGCGTGTAAACAAAATCTAAACAAATTTTAGTGGGAAAATATTTGATAATACATATCAAAAAGAGATGAAAACCTGATATTTTATTTAATAAATCATCATATACCTAATTTTTAATTTATACAGTACGATCCCCATCATATCAATGCCATAACAGCCTCCAAACGGCCTAAAGACAGAGAAAATCGGCTTGATGTAGGCCTCATGCATTTTTGCCGTCCAGGCTTCCTGTATATACTTCCTTCTCACATGCTCCATATGTTGTAAACAAAGGGAAATAGATCTGGTGATGATGGGGACCACACGGATGCAGACTAAAAATCAAATAAATTGGACTCAAGCCAAATTTGATACTTTATGCCTTCAAGTTAACCCAGATGCCTCAAATCTACCCCTAACTGCATACAAAGTGGTGCAGTAGTACCCCAACTGGTTATAAATGTTCCCGGGTGTTATTACTGCGTGGAGCCAAATCAGGATGTTGTCTCATTTTGTTTTTTCCATGATTTAAAACAAAATATTAAAAAAGTTACTCCCAAAAATTTTCTCATGAAATCATAAAACCTCGTTAGAAACTTCAAACTTGTAACTCTACTCCTTACTCTCCCTTTTAAGCACTTTATGCTTGCTCAGATTTGGTTTTCACACAATGTAGTAATCAGAACAGTACATGGTATTGGTTTGAGTTATTTGGCGTCGAAGAACACATAAACTTCGCCTTTTATAATTTAGAAGATAACTTGCCAAAAAATCATTAGCTGCTTTTGCACGTAATTAATTCATACTTAGATGTTCTCTCCACAAGAATAAAATAATAATTATATCAGCTTGGTATTACTTCTTAATATGAAGTGATGGGCAGGGAACACTTTAATCTCTACGGCAATCTTATGCTTAGTTTTACCTTTAAATTCTTTGCCTCAGCCTAACTGCAAGTAACATTCATTATTTTTATTTTAGAAATAATAAGAATAATTGATGTCTGTTAATCTCGCCTTGAAATATTTTGCCTGCGTGGAATATGAAGTGGTTTTAGAGGTAGCTACTAGGCTCCTTTGCTCTATCTAAGGATATTCTATTCAGAATAGGTGCCTATCCAAACATCAACTAAGGAAGTCATAAAAGAGATAATCCAGAATACATTAAAAGAAGAAAGGAATTACGGAAGCATGATCGAGTTCTCAAGACTTACTTAGAGGAGCATTCATACTCAAAAAACAATATGGGTCATCAATCTCTTAGTGCCTTCTACAGAAAACTTACTGATAATTCTATTCGAGACCCCACGCACGTTCTCATTTGAGCATAAGATCTCTTGCGGAGGAATGTTCTTGGGAACATGGATCTAAGAAATTCAATAATAGACGTATTTTGGCGCTCACAAGAATTTCGATTAGCCATTGCTCAAAGGATTGATCAAACAGTGCAATTCAACGGGAATAGTATTGACAAATCCTCTCAGGAAAGTGAGGCATTTATATACATATAAAAAGGAGAGAAATAAGAATAAATATCTCAAATCCACTGCCTGGATTCTTCTCCATTTTCGAGAAAGATCTCAAAAACATTATACTTTATCTACCTGAATAAATTTGAACAGCAAATTGATCAATGAAAAGAAACTTTTTCCCTCAGTCCCGTGGAATATTATACATACCAATATCATAATTGCTTTTTCTATCTAATACAAGTACAAGGATTTTAGTGATAAATGCTGATTATTATTGGATAGTAATGATACTAAATATTTATTTCAACCACATTTTGTCAATAGAAATCAAAGACTGAATAAATGATATATTATAATTTAAAAAAAAAAAAAAAAACTATTTCCTCTGAGGATATTTTATTTCAAAGATTTTTTGCAACAAGGATATTTTTCCTTAATATATAAATAATTGAAGTTTATACGTTTTGTTTGGTTATGTTTGATTGTAATGGATATTCCCTTTGAATCTTTTGAGTTATATATGCAATATTTATTACCATAAACTGCATTTAATGTTTGGTTTTTTGGTTAAAATAATTTATTTATATTCTACAATACAAACAGTGTAGCTAATAAATACACAAAAAGATAAAAAGTGGATAATACCTATAAATAAAAAGGAACAGGACAATTACGTTTGAAAAAAACATAAATGAACATTATAGTTTATATTTTATGTCCTGGAGAAAAATAACTTGATATAATCTTCCCAAAATGTATAAACATCATATAAAGTTAATAAAAAAACGACGATGTCTTCTTAACATTCCACGGACCTCGAAGGAACATGATGATATTTCTGGGCCATGCCCAAAACAAAGATGATGACTGAGGAATTTTGATAAGAAGTTTGAATATCGAGTAGCTGCACTTATCATTATAGCTCTAAATTCTTCCACATATAATGGAGAGTCTATAGTTAATATTTTTAGCCATCAATGCTTTAATATTTAATAAAGCAAACTCTACGGCTTTGTTAAAAAGAGAAGTATTTTTATTTATTTAATAAGCTCCAAATAATATATTCGCCTGTATTAAGTTAGAAGAAACATCTTCCGTCACACAAACGTTGTATTGGATAAAATATTTGACTACTCTCAAAACTGGGCAATCAGCAAAAGTGTGCAGGGTAGAGTTGAATATAACTCTGCAGTCTTTGTACAGATAATAACATTTGATATTGTCAGTGGAAATTTGAAATTGTGCTGCAAATTTGGTTCCGTCTCAAATTCCAAAAATTGATCGGTGAATGCTTCGTTTCCATGAAGGAGGAAGATTGCGTAGTACCATAAATTTATCTGACACAGACTTAATTTCTTTTGTAATAGTTCATATTTAAAAACTATGGGTTCGAAGGGGTAGAATATTTAAGGGACGTCTCAAGAGGAAGACGGAATCTCCCACCCCAAAAGACAGATTCCGGGCTTAAGTCATGATAACTTAAAATTTTATGAGGGAGAGCAGTCTTCTCTAATAAAAACGGATTCCCAAACTTATTAACAGAAGGTATTTTAATCTTATTTCCGTGAATTATATCAATTGTTTAATCTGAATGATAAGTAGGCCTTCCTTTCCATAAAACTATCTGAATAGACACTTGAAGTGGTGACAAAACTTAGAAATTTCTGATTAATTAAGGATTTCCCCATTTATGTTTGTTGGAATAATGTTTTTGATTCATATTATACTTGTTTGTCAATCAAAGACTATTTTCTAGTATGAATAATCCATCAGGTTTACCTATAATTACTAAAGGAGAAGTGATTAGCAATTCTTCTATTTAAATCGTTACTGTGTTTTCATATTATACTTATTTATCACCTATTTTTTTTCTCTGGTTCGAATGAATTACATAGTGAGATTTAGTTGGTGTTTGCATTGAAATTTTGGGATATGATTCATTTTTCCCACAGAAAACAATTATTTAATGCGTTTTATAGTAATATACCTCACATATTTTGATTAAAAACCCTATGGGGCCATTAATTGAAACCAAAAATAACAAAAAGGACTTCTCAATCTCTTTTATTTTTAAATTAAGATGAAACATTCTTTGGGCTTAATAGTATAAATAAAAATTATCTAGCACCAAATTAATTGGTATTAAAGGGATTGTTAAAGAATATAAACAGGAGGAAATAATAGATATTCTGATTATTTTCGGTATTACGACTAAATCTATGTTAAGCAGTCCGGCAAGTGACAATGAAAAAGTGACTCCTTAGTGTAAGTGACAAAATTTACGTCTAGAATGTAATGGGATAACATTTATTCACAGATAATGAGGGAGAAAAATACTTTAATGTAGGGAAAACGTTCCGTTATGCGCATGCAATATTTCTATCATATATTTTATATCGTCAAGAAAGGGTCTTTAAGTTTATCACTGATTCTTCAATACTTTGTTTTGTATTGGACAGTCTATGAAATCTTAAAAATAGATTGTTAAAAGCAGGTTATGAACCTATACATATATTAACAATGAAATCATTTGTGTTACAGCTGGCTGGTGATGGTAGGGGCACGCTTAAATCATGTGACCATTCGACCCAGTTTGACAGTGTGTTCGTTGTGAATCAGTCTGGACTCATTAGGGACCAGTACTTCATATTAAAGACAATGAAACCAAGAGGAATGGCCAATTGACAATAGCGGTCCACTTTATAGCCAAAAGATGTCCATCCCGAGGTGATGGAGTATGAAACAATAGAAAACTCCAATGTACAAAAAAACACAAAGACAATGCATGTTACGATCCAGATATCTAGATAAGAAACGTAAGACACTTTTGGGACATTACTCCGTACGGCTCCAAACATTGCGGTGAGGGCGAGAAGTGTTGTTAAACTCATACCGACTCTACCTAGTGTGGATGAAATGATCATGTATTTTAATGTTAAATGTGTGTACATACCTGGTATAGACTCTGGGGGTATGAAAAGAGAAAGCCATGCCACAATAACGAAGATCATGCTCGGAATATAGGTTTGAACGATGTGATATCCAATCTCTCGTCGCAAATGAATGTTCATGATGATCACTTGCAGGGTAAAATAATTAGTAAAAGCAAGGAATAATCTATCATTCTTATAAAAAGTGCAAATGAATATGATTATGTAAAATTTACATCTTCTTTGCTCATTTGAGCGAAATTATTTTCAGTGAGTGCGGTTTTAGCGATATTAATTTGAGCAAGGATTTATTTCAGGGACATTGTCAAATAGTAAACATTGCAAGATGAATGATGTCATTATTCAACAGAAGTATTAAAAAAAAATCAAATGGAGCAACCAAAGCTCTTGTCATATTTTGTCTGTCTCGAATCCGTAAGTGTCAATGAAGATAATAATTTAAAAAAAAAACACGAATTGAATATGATGGCGTTCAAATACATTGATCAATGTGTAATCATGGACTATAATCGTGAATAAAGATGAACATTCAGTGATCCTTCTTATAGTAAATGTTATGAACTTTTATGTCATTTTTTGTCCGATAATGACGTCATTAATTTTGTAATGTGACACATGGGTTTAAAAGTCCAAGGGTAAGCAAAGAAAACAGATTTACATATTCTAAAACCACAAATTATTTTTTGATAAAAGTAGAGTCATACTTAGCATATTAATTCACCAAATAAAAACAGAGTACTATTAAATTACGACAGTTGTCTTTTGAAGGTCGAACCTAACTGAAAAGGAAGTGAATTGAATTTAAAAAATAGCACCATCTATGGATGAAACAAGGGACTTTTTTTAGCGTATTTGTTATATTCTATTAAAATTCACTGAAAATGTCACAGAAAAGAAGACTTTTCTGTGACATTCATTTTACTAAGATAACACTCGCTGGAAACAACTTTGCTCATATGATGAAGAATTGGCAGTTACATACATAACATACGTCATAAATAGAGTTGACACTAATGTAGGGGGAAAAAAGAGTGCAAGGAGAGGGCGGGAGAAAAATTTAAGGGTTCATAAGAGGCCTACTTTATTATGATTTTTGAATACATTAATAAAATTGTTTGATGACTTTTCTACGAGTTTAGGATTAGCATTGGCTCATACACTCCCAGAAATGCTGTTCAGAAAACTAAGTAAAAGGCAAGAACAACAATCTAAACAGTCAAAGTAATAGGAATATTAGCTTTAGGCGTATCTTCATAATTAGTCATTTTTTTTATTATATATAAACCGATAATATGTTACAAGCCTAAATAAAGGCAAACATAGTTAACTTAGATGAATTTAAAAGGAGTTAGATCTTAGAACTTTACTACATGGTTGATATAATAAATTGAGTCTCTTATTAACTGAGCTTTTTTTAATTCGTCAAAAAGTATGTTTTCCTCAATTTATTGCTCAAAATCCTGTCTCGCCGAGGAGTCTTATTTTCATATCTAAGACACATAATTAAGATTTCAATGGTTAACTCTTTCTACTCTAATTTTTTTAGAGTAACATTTTACATTATATTAAAATTAAAAAAGGGGATAGATTAGATTGTAATATTCATTTTTCTGTTTAAATATTTATTGTTTAATTTTCTGTATTTATCATTTACTGTTGATATTAATAGTTATTTGGATGTTATGTGTAGGGATTCACTATTATCTGCCATAATTTGCATACGATGAAACTGTGGAATGATCTATTTGATTACATTTCTAGGTCTGAAGCTAAAGTTGGGACATTTTTAATTGAATTCTGATGGCAGAGAATAAAAACTATTTTGATTTATGTGTTTTATTTTATATATTCAACTTAAATGTCTATGAACTACCAAATGAAATGAAATAAAATTAAAATACAAGGCCGTTCATTTATATCAGGAACATCTTTAACAGCATCTTGAACGATAAGGAAGTCATTTAACTCGGTTATTTCAACTTTAAAGTGAGAAGTTCAGCGTTATCTTTAATTTAATTGCGCAACGTTTAATTCAAAACAAGTATTTACGACGGAGGAGACCAAGAGGAACACCATCATCAAATTAGCTTATGTGTTAAACATCCTAGCGTACATCAAGAAGATGCTCACATATCCTAGGAGTACGGTCTATAACTACTACAACCATTCCAAGGAGGAGGTGACAAATAAGAGAAAAGCCTAAAGGTCCTGGTGTGATATAAAAAACGCACTCCCATATTCCTCGTAGGCCTCAATGTTCCTTGAAGTCATTTTTGAGGACTCCAATTAACGTTCTTGCCAAAAAGTGCCCAGTAAGCCGTGCAACAGTCCCAAGTGCCATAAAAACTGCCCTGAGAATGAAGGCATGCTCATCTACAAAAGACATATACTAACAGACAGAAGGAAGGCCATCCGGGCTGGTCATGGAAGAAAATTGCTGAACGATTTGAAGTTTCATGGTAACCAAATCATATTTTATTCGGATGAGAAACAATGGACTGTCGACGTATCCCAAGACAGATGGTTGGACCCAAATAAAGCTAATGCCCCTTTATTCTTTAAAACCAAATTTCTGGCCAGTATCATGACCCTTGGGATCATTGGAACACTAGCAGTGTCATGCCTCCCATTTTCTTTGATCCAAAGAAGAGGGTGGGTACTGTGAACTCATGTTTGACCAAGTGATTCCTTGGATGAAAGCTGAGCCTAATTTGCTCCTGTTTCAATAAGACTCAGCCCCCTTTCACAAGACCTGGAAGACGCTAAACTTGTTTAAAGAAGAGAAAGTGAAATTTTGATACCCCCCTTAAGCCCTCTAACTCCCTCTATATGAATGCAATGGATTACTTCTTTTAGGAGGGAGTTAGAGAGGAAGGTATCTGTCAATGCACACTATAGCATCGACACTTTGAAGGCCACCATCATCAAGTACAACAACAAAGTTCCTTCGTGGACGAAATCAAAGCCTACAAATCCTTAAACCTTGTATCGAGCGAATGATTTGCGAAAATGGCAAACACGTTCAATAAATATTTTCATTTATATTATTAGAACATGTAAATAAAGTATCAAGCCTCTTATTGCTTCCTTCATTGATCCAGATGCATTTAAAGGCAGTGTGATGACCCATAAATGAATGTCTCAAATTACACTTACTTATTATCCCTCACTAAGACACTTAATCTAAACAATCTCAAGTAACGCATAACCTTCTTTACTGAACACAAATTATCAGCCCTAGGTCACTTGAAGGCGAATGATACTATTACCAAATATATAAGTATATAAAGGACGCGTTGGTCCAAAATAAAGACAACATTAAACTAACTACCATCCTTTTCACAACTGGTGTATCCTTATATTACAAGTAGTCTGGATTTACTTCAACAAACCTGTAATTTAAAAAAAAGCCAATTTTGAACAAAAAATAACATTTTTTCTTTTGTAACCTCTAATTTTTCAGCCCATGTTATTTGTTATAATGTTTATTTGCATGGTGTTCATAATATTTATAATTGCAAAATGTATTCGTACTTCACCTATTATTTTTTATTTCAATGAAATTGAAATAAACAATATAAAAAGTTAATAACGAGTTCCAATAGAATATTTTAATAACTAACTAAACGATAATTGTCCCTTTGATGGTATATGATCCAAAAATACACATAAACACATAAAAATTTTCGTTCATATGTGGCCTTATAATTACAAATTGGTTTTTATGATTATAAATTTCTTTGTGAAATATTTGATGTCTTCGCATAAAAACAATCTTGAAGAAAAATCGGAAAAAGGAGAAATCCCCATGTATTTTTTTACGTAGAAGAGAGATGTGCACAATAAAGGAAAGATACTTTGAGCTCATACAGATTCTGATGAATGCATTATGACAATTTTGTTGTTAATTAATTCCATAGATGGTAATAATTATCAATATGACCTCCATGGGCCTCAATTCTTCCATAGAGTAACCCTTTTTATTTTAAAAGTTACCTCACTGTTTGAATACACCTCGTAGTTTCTCTTATTTCCTTGGTACTCTTATAAAACAAAGTTCAAACCGTAATGGGTAGTTTTTTTAAATTTTCACTGGCCTCATCAATATCCCTTCAAACCGGTTATAATACAATCGCACAATAATGGAGAGTAAGTCCGATAAGAATGCCCCACCACAACATCAGGTCCTCATTATGCTTCTTTACCACAATATATCCCCGTTTCCTTATAATCTAGAAAAGATAAAGGTGTTTGGCTTAAGCCTGTCGGATGCAAAACTCGGTTCATCCAAAAATTCGATAACGTGTCGAGCAGGATGAAAAAACTCAGTCACGATGATTTTTTTAGAAGTTTTGTGACCTGGAATTGGCGAAAATCGCCCAAAGTATAATCCCGACCAATTGATGAATGCAATTCCTAACAGCATTGACATAACGTCCCGTTCAACTGTCCATCGTTTCATCAATAAATACCCACCATACGACAGCTATACATGTCGCAAGAAACAGCTTCTAACACTGTCAAACAGGGAGAAAGGTGTCATCTTAACCAAGGCATTGATGAAGCTGAAACAGATGCGAGATTGAGAGATCTTGTCTAGTTGTTCTGAGATGAGGATTTTTTTGTCAAACCTAAATACATAACTGATTGAATAATAAAAGGTTGCTAAAAACTCATTCTATGTACAAGCACCCACAGTAAGTTATGGTTTTTGGCATTGTTAGTTGATAAGGTCACGTAATGACGCCCTTTATTTTGGAACAGGTCCTGAAGGTTAAAGCCAATGTCCAAATCATTTTTCTGCTCGCCGAAATTCTTCCCTGGATCTGTAGCATCATGAAATAAGCTTTTAGATCTAGTAGCAAAACGGGGATCCTTGTCATACCAGCAAAAGAAACACTCTCTATTTTCTTAAGTCTAAGAATTTGATGTGCGTCACGCCGAGTTCTTGGCTTCCTGACTACCCAGATTCAGCCCTTTGTACTGCTTTGTCTGAAACATTGTTCAACGAGTATTCAATGAAGGTCTCCACAACACCACAAGATCCCTGAGAGCTGGGATAAGGAGGGCATTTTGGACTTTAGCATCGCAGTGGGCCGTTTCCAGAGATATTTTGAACGTGTGGTTTGAGCTAAGGGCGACTTTAATGATTGAATGGCAATTTCACTTCAAATATTGATTTTGTGAATATTTTTATTTAATGTGTTAAGAAATAGAGTCATAGCAGCGTTTTCATTTTTCTTTTCTTGGGTTGGGAACGTTTAAATGAACCAATGAAAATTAAGTATTTGCGAATAAATAAGTAGTATTGGTCCTATTTATGTTTGAAAAATTGCTTTGTACTTTCTCATTATTTTTCAATTATATGAAATTGACAACTTTAAAAAAAGTTAATAACAAGTCAAAATAGAATATTTTAATAACTAAACACAAGATAATTGTCCATTTTATATGTATATGGACAAAAAAAAAACCACACAAAAATAGTTTATTCATATGAAGCCTTATAATTACACATTAAGTTTTATTATCATAAGCCTTCTTCACTAATATATGGTGCCTCAGTATTCAAGCAATCTTGAGCCAAAATCAAGAAAAGGAGTGTGGGACTTCTATTCAACGACCAACACGATTTTTTTATAATGGAGTATCTCCTTAACAAATAATCTGATTTTAATAAGAGACAATGCCAAATGAATGCTACTTCAACTCGACCTTGGAAATGGAAATAGGTCTTGATGATAGTCTCTGTTGGTAAATAATGAAACTCTTTGATCGAATATGTCCAAATCAACTACAGAATAATTTCAAAGAAAGTTTGGCCCTCACATTGAGACTGAAGGACAAGTTGATGTAAAAAATGACCCCCTTGAAGAGTGTGAGGGCAAACCTGTGTCCTCAATCGTTACCAATTTACTTCCAATAGGGAATAATTGCTGAAAACCAATTGTTATTGATAGATGGGTTGACAGGGAAGCAGTTTGTAGCCTAGTCCAAGTAATTTCGACATGGTTTTCATTAATTTGTGATACAGTTGATAAAACAACACTTTTTTGAAATCAAGGGGGGCTCTTTTTTTCGTGATTTTGTGTTTTCATCCTTTCAACATTCTATGATGTTATGTAACTATTTGAGTTAATGGTAGTTCTTTTTCGAAGTAATCATGTCCATCCCAGAAAACAGATGGTATAACCGTGCCAACCGACTGTTGTATTTTTCCACCCTTTGGATTCTGTTCATGGCATGCAGTTCATTTGCCTGACTGTGTAGTATAGAGATGGAGCTACACTTCATCCATAATCACATACTGTCTCAGAAATTCGTATTTATTACGGTCAAATTTCCTTAAGAAACACGTTATTGCTTTGGATTGATTGTGAGCTCGCTCGGCCCACACCCTTCACACAGATTTCACATTTCCAAATATCAATGCACGACTTGTCCAATACTAAAAAATTGGTGTTATAAAAGATAAACTATTATGTAATGTTATAGGATTAGTTTGCGACAGCCATCGTCAGGAAGGTTATATTAACCCCCCTCCTTACTTACAACTGGAATACAAGAAAAGTATAAAAACAGCTGATATTGACAGAAATTATAAATTTTCAAATTGAGTAAAAAAAATAAGGGTAGTTCTTTTAAACGTTCACAGTTTTCTCTGAATCTTCCCATCCCCTATAAACCAGCGATAATAAAAAACCACACTAATGGTGAATAAGTCTGTTGAGAATGTCATCTTCCCAGTTCAGTTGCTAATTATGCTCTTTTACCACAAAATATCCCAACCTTCTTTTAGTCAAGTTGACAAACTTTGGAGTATTTTGTGCAATTTAATTGGTAAAGTAGACAACAATTTTTTTTGGATAAAGCGTTCGGGTGAACTTCTCAATTCGTTCAAACATTCAAGAAATGTGTTAACCAAGATTGTAATGATTTATTGGAATCTTTATGACCTGGAAACGGTCCAAATCGTCTTAAACCCTGCTTTTTGTCTTTGAAAAATAAACAAAAACATGAGAAGAATCTCGGCCAATCGATGAATGCAATCGCTTACATACTCAAATTAGTGTCCATCGTGTCATTAATGAAGACATACACTACCACATCTATGCACGTAGCTAGTGACAGCTTCTAACTCTATCAAACCGGAAGAAAAGTGTCACCCAAACCAAGCCTTTCGTAAAAGATCTTTTCTGCTACTTCTCAGAGGAGAAAAATTCTGTCAAACCCAGATGTATAAGGCAAGTAACAATTTATGGCTTGCAAAAAGTCCACCTTCTGGAATGCCAATTACCCACTACAATTTATGATTCTTGGTGTTGTTGGCTGGGAAGGTCACGTAAAGCAGTTATTCATCTTTAAGAAGGGTCTGAAGGCCAGCACTAAGATCTATATCTGCAGCATCATGAAAGACCAACTTTGGAGCTGGAATCAAGACGGGCACCCTTTTACTCCAGAAAAAGAACAATTAGCTTTCTTAATTCTGATAATATGATGAACGTCCCTCTGAGTTCAAGGCCTCCGAACTAGTTAGAATTGAAGACTTTAGCTAATTTGTTGAGAGCAATTTTGAACAGCTTTTAAATGAAGGTCCTTACAGCCCTACAAGATCCCTGAGAGATCAAATAAGGAGAGCGGCCCAGGTTTTACCTTGTGGGACGGTCAAGAGAGCAGTGGGACGTTGTGAAGGTATGATACAAGCTGAATCCCTTTTTCATTAATTGAATGTCTAATTTATTTTATAATGTTGATTTTTGTAAAATTTTAATAAAATCGTGTAAGAAATCAAATCACAGGAGCGTTACAGTTTCTTTTCTCGGCTTACAAACGTTTAGATGAACCAATATTTCTCATGATTTTGTTAAGAAGGACTCAATATTCAAGATGGATTTTTTTTTTAAATAAAATTACTTTATGTACCTACCTGGAAAAATCTTTTTGTGTGTTGACTCTTGTAACTGAACGTCAAACATAAATTGAGCCAGGGATATATTTTTATTTATATTTGAAGAGCCATTTTGCCATGAAAGAATCATATCTTTTTTTTTAATTCCAAAACTTCCAAACTTTAATTCACAGAGCTGTTTATCCATAGGGAACCATCGAAAGTTCATTTTGCAAGAAACGTCAAAATTGATTCTACTGGAATACCTTACCATGGAGTCATTGTACACCCTAACTGATGCTGGCTTTGTATAGAAAGTGGGGGTGCGTATAGACTTTGTATTATCAATATAAATATCAGGGATCCAAATTAAGTCTGCAATCTTGGGATGAAAAGTGGCATAATTTCTTTTCTCAGATAAAGCTGAAGGTATAACTTGGATCCGAAGATCAATCCAATAAAGCCGTATGCTTGATTCAATAGATATAATCTGTCTTTTTTCGTCCACATCCAGTATGTTTCTCAAATTGATTGAAATGTTTACTCTAACAGGTTCGTTGGTATCAATCTTTGGTAGCTCGTGAATACTATAGTTACTCGGGATGATGATTTTTCGGTCAATGCCTCTTGTAAAAAAACTAGCTCGTTGAGAAACTCCAGGAGAAAATAAAAATAGAAGGATTATCCAAGTCAATTTCAAAGATTTTGGAGTCATGGATATCTGAATTGCAATGACACTTTGTTCAGAAATTGAATATATTTAATTCTATTACGAGAAAAAATGTATAAAAGCCAAATTGCAATCAAGTCCAACGATATACTCGTTCCGTTAACCTGGAGAATTACTCCTATCACAAAGAGAAACTGATTGATGTATCGTTAAGCCACATCTCATTCTCACATACGAAATTGCAGGAGAGTGTGGAAAAAGCAAATTATATATAGAAAAAATACAACAAAGATATTTTTTAGTTGTTTGTTCACAAAAATCATTGTTTGAGCTCTATGACAACCATTATTATGAGAGCAAAAAACAACACAAAAGAATTTAAAATAGATTTTCAATTAGTTTTTCTGTAAAATAAAGTCAATTGATCTTCTATATATAACGTTGAATTTGAACCCAGTAAGTCGATACCAAATATTAAATTTGTTAAATTTGAGACCAAAATAAGTATATATAAAAAAAACAATAGGATAGTTTCTATTCTTTCACAACTTTATATTATTATAATAGTTTAGTTAAATACCATTCTAAAGCTTATACATGTACAATATTCTGGGTCTTATTATTTATGTCGGGACAAGGACGCTAGACACAGTCTATATCAATACATAGAGGAATCCAGGACGATAAATGAGGAAGAGGAACGTTGAGGAGTAAGACAACGTAATTGTTAAAAGGAGAACATGTATATTCTTATTGACTTTAGGAAAAAATGGCAACAGAACAAATGTCATGAAAAAAATGGCAGCGGAAAAAATGGCAAGATAAAAAAAAGGAAAACTGTCTAAATGGAAAAAATGGCAAGATTCTTTTAAACTGATATGATATCTATCACCAATATAATATATAATAAGACAAAAGAAAAATTAACAAACACAACATCGGTTCGAATTAAAGGAGTGCTAATCACTTAATTCTCCGTTATTAATTACAATATCATTAGACATGATGGACTATCCATCTTGGACAAGATTCTTTGACTGACGGACAAGCATCTGCAAAATACTATGCAAGAGCAGCAATTTCCACTTCGTTATGATCCAGGACGTTACAGAAAAAGAGTTGGGTAGCTGTGGAGCGACAAACTACTAAGAGGATTCGGGCAGTTGGTCAAAGGTCGAGTCGTTGGAGATTGCTAGGAAAACTGTAAAGCTCGGTAGACTACACCACCCCCAAGCACCAAATACATGTAGGTGCTTTCATAAGCTTCCGCTCCAGAAACATCGACCTGTAAATTTGCTCCATCCATGAATAGGTATAGACAAGCAATTTATAGTCATATCTACTAGGGCACGATATAACCATACACACACAGGCAAGGCAAAAAAAAAAACTGTCATGCCGTGCTACGAGTACGTGGACCAGAGAAAAGAGGCAGCTACTCCTCACTGAGATTTTACCTTAAAAAAAAAAGGACACGAGCACCCAGCCAGTCCCTAGGAAAAACAATGCTCTCAACCGGTGCATCCACATCCAACTGCGAATGATCAAGAGCCCTTGGCCCCTCTAGGGGAGAGAACATTACCGTCTCCATAAGTGCACTGTCATCCAACTTTGGATGATCAACAGCCATTGGCCTATCCAGGGGAGAGAAGGAGCTCTTCTGCACAATGTGGTCCTCACTCCGACACACGCCTCAGTTCTTTTTAAGGACAGGAGTTCTCATCATTGTATTGTCTTATTCATCCATGTTCCTCTTCCTCATTACTCTTGGTCGTCCTAGATTCCTGTTATTGATATAGATTGTGTCTAGCAACCTCGTCAAGACACAGAAGGACGTGGAGTTTGTCACGAGGCACAACTATTACAGCTCCGCCTTTCGGAGACAGACTATGATTATCCCTGTCCATAAATACTGACACCCCAAGTCCATCAAAGCTAACTTCTCCGACGATCCAACAGAAGGGGGGTGGTTTTGCCCAAAGAACCAAACCAGGTCACCAATGCTGTGTCTTGACGATGTTCGTGAAATGTCATACAATTAAGCCTGATAATTAGTTTGAGATTAAACACCGGGTCCTCAAGTTTTTAAACTTATGCTTGCGTGAGATTTTGAGATGTTATGTGAATTTAACACATAAAAATATAAGAAAATCGTATTTTAGTTTGAAAATTATTTTATATAAAAAAACTGGAGAGGATTTAATCTTCAGAAGAGGATTTACCTTTATAATATCCAGGTAATACCTTCGATACTTCATACTGCTCCAAGGATCACTGAAAAAAACACATTAGAAGAAAAAATAAATGCTTACCAAGATTATTTTATAAAAATTATTTGGCAGCTATTGAAAGACTCAGAGCACAAACAGGTGGAAGAACTTAACTTTTGTCAAAAATAATTCCTAAAATTTAATTGAAGATGATTATATATATATGGCAAAATACCCAACCTTGGAATAGAGGACCACAATTACAACAACGAATGTGTATTCCAGAATAATGATGGGAACAGATCTCACAAATACATCCCTGGGTGCAATTTCTCACCTCCTTTAAATTCCTTTTACCTGTTTGGTTGGCGGTGAGACTGAATATTAATATATTGATTACATCTTTAGTTAAGACAACATAACTGTCCGGGATGGTGAAATTACTCACAGGTCTGAATCACAAGGAGCTTCGGGCAAAGAGCTGAAGAAAGGAGCTTTTCTAGGGACAAGGAACCTCAGGGGATGAAAAAAGCTGATCTATGTTCTATTTTAAAGGACTCGGTTATCTCATGTGGTTGTGACCCCAGCACAATTGATTTTCGTTGTGAAGATACGGCAGTTATAGAGGACATACCAAATGTTCTGAGTGCATTTTCCGTTGTTTGCCAACTAGGAGTGAATCAACCTCTGTTTGTACATCGTAGGGGCCATCGTTGAGTGGACTGGAGCGACAAATTCCTAATTTATTTATCTTTACTTGGCACCATGGACCCTGCTGCATTGTGCATGGCCTGACGTAAAAAAGTGGAGGAAGACTTTAAATATTCGTTCCAGAGAATAAGACTCATATACTACACTTTTACGTTCTATAACTCAAGCCTTCACGTAGTCTAAGTTGATACTTTTTGAGCGATATAGGCTTTCGGAACTCATTCAAAATTGTGATAATTTAGTGATGCGTCTTAGGCCACATGCAAGGTCTGGCAAATTTAATTGTTAGTGGGAGTGGTCGTTCCTAAGAGAAACGAAATGATTTTGGCCACTATCATTAAAAATGCATCGTCAACTAACTACACCAACTGGTATTCAAGAAGAGAATTATTAAAAATTTACAATGTGATTCAGGTGAGGAGAGTAGTCGAATCTGCAGAGAACCAATCTAATGATATAATAAATATCAACTCTGTATTCTTTTTTCAGTGTATGGGGCCTATAGATACTGAGAAGTCTAAAATAATGATGAAAAAGAATCATTGGAAGCCTAAAAGCACCCAAGAGTTCTCTCCTAGAGAAGATAAATGTCAGTTTTGTAGAAAGGTTCATATATTTTAAATTACCAAGTGTCCAGCGTATGGAAAAAAAATGTAATAAACCTGGAGACTTAGACATCTTTTCTCAGTACTGCCATTCCTATCGTAGTTATCCAATTTCAGTGGTTTCAATGGCATCCATTAGAAAACTGTGTTGTCGGGCCTACGTGGAACGGAAAGTAGTTTGAAGGAAAGTTAGTTTTTTATTAGATCTGGGTGTTTTAGTAAATATTCTATGTACATTGTCAAGTAAATTGCAATCATGCAGGTTAAATTACAGTTTTCAGTGGTACAAGAGTCCCCACAAGATGATCAGTCGCTTTTCCATTAATAAGAGCCAGAAGATGACGTGACGGAAGTGGGCCAATCCATTGTGGGATTCCAATCCTACCTGGAGATGATCCTGGTAAAGCTCAACAGTGCTGTGTGGGGGGTTACCAAGCTGATGGGTCTTTGTGACAGATGTAGATATTCAAGCCCTGTTGGATTAATTTTCCGACCTCTTTGTTGACAGACCGAGGCAAACTGTATCCCAGGCCAAGGCAGTTGTCGATATGAAAAAAGTTTGCCAGGCTGTGCTATATTCGTTCCTTTCCTGTTCCACTAAGCCTACCTATGTCAAATCCTTCTTGGGTCTTTTGCAATATTATGGGCAGTTAATTTAAAATCTATCTATCATCGCCGCTCCTCTTCATGAGCTAACAAAGACTTCAGAGAAATATTCCAGGTCGAACGAAATAGAAGAAAATGTCTCTGGAATTAAGAAGAAAATAGTGGAGTCCCTATGCCTCATGCATTATGATGCAATGTTCATACCCTAGTCCTCACTACCGACGCCTCTCGGCTTGGCTTAGGAGCTGTTCTCTCCCAAATGGATGATGTAATCGAGCATCCTGTTGCATTTTCCTTGAGGAGATTGACCTTGGCTGGGTGAAACTACTCACAAATAGATAAGGAGGCGACCGGAAATATATACGCCATAAAAATGTTTGAGCTTTACCTCATGGGTAGGACATTCCTTATAAGAACTGATCATCAGTCTCTTAAATATATTTTCAATCCTACCAAATAGTTACAGCAAGTCGTATCTGCTTGAATTGTAGGTTTTTCGATGAGACTCTCCATATTTAATTAAAAGATAAACTACATGAAAGGTTCTGAGAATTCTCAAGCAGACTTATTCTCTCGTTCTCCCATTGATGATTCTGTTGAGGAAGATAACTCAACCGACTCCATAATAAGCTATTCCATCACTTCATCTTGATCCAAGGAGGAGGAACTTCAATTTAATTCGTAAAATCATTGATGCTACAAGGAATGAAGATTGGTCAAATGTAGAAGAAAGAGTGCACGTAAGGAAGAAAAATCATTTACTGGTTCGTGATGGTATTTTGTTTTGGGCAATCTGGGTTGTTGTCCCTTCGTCCTCAAAAAATTTAGACGAACTTTATTGTTCTCCTCAGGGGGGTTGTCCAAATTAAAATGAGAGCCAGAGGCAAAATGTGGTGGCTTAACATCGACAAGGATATAGAAAATGTCGTACCATCATGTAAGGTATTGTAAAAGAAAGTGCAAATTCTTCTCTATCCCAGTTTAATTCTTTTATATTCTGTATTGAGTGGAAATGAGTACATATCGATTATGCAAAGGTTAACAGCTGTGATCTCATCATACCCATTGATTCTGGTTCTAAGTGGATTGAAGCTGCATAGATGTCAAACCAATATTTACAAATTCTACACTCTAAGTCAAGGTTAATAGAAATACAAGGTTAGACCATCATGCTAGCTAGAATTTTCAATCTGATGTATTGTATCAACTGCTGGACAAACCAGGCAGATTGTGATAAAACATATAACCACTCATAGTCTATGACGTCACTATTGCTAGAATTTTCTATTTAATGTATTGTACCGACAGCTGGGCAAGAAAAACAGATTTTGACAAAACACGTAACCACTCATCTGCAATGACATCAGTATTAAAAGTGTGGTGGAAGTCAAATATCAGTCGTACGTGCAGTATGGCATAACCTTGCTGTGAATGAATTTTTCAAATGGTTTTCACGTTTAGGGTTCCCTAATATTTTACATTCGGATAACGGGCCTCAATTTACTAATGATGCTTTCCATACGAAATTACTGTAATTAGGGGAGACGGGGTGGGGGGTAACACACACTCTCTCTTATTCCTATCATCTACAATCAAATGGACCACCAGAGAGGGTGGTTCGTATATTGCCAAAAAGAATTAAAAAGAATCGAGGCATACCCTTAGAAGAACTCATGGAATTTGGTTAAGGTTTTCAGGCCACCCTTTCACTACATATTCTAAAACTTTCTGCAGCACTGGCTCTTTCATCGTCAACTTTGCTATTTCAACTAAAAGCTTTTTAGAGGCTCGAACATCTAAGTGGTTAACAAAGTGGTTTCGTTAATCTCATTACAAACTTTGCAATTTGATTTACCCTTTTCAAATATGATCTCAACTCTCCAACTTTTGTCGGTCCTATTACCTTTTGAATTGCTCTTATTTTTCTAAGATCAACCTTGATTCCATCTGCTGATATCACGTTCCCCAAAAAAATTCACTTCATTAACTCCTCGGATACACTTATATTCCTTCAACTGGACTCTATTTCTCGTTTGAATATTGTGTACATTCTAAAACCTACCATCGTGGAACTGATTATCAATCCCAGAGATCAAAATGCCATCGATATGTAGATGCATGCCTTCAACAGAATCTATGTAATAGCTGGTGCAGTATTACCTGAAAAGCCTCTGGTCCTGAAATTCCCATCGGGAGAGGATTGAATTTATATCTATATATTGATGAATGATGAGTGAGGAGACTACTTTTTTTCTTTAAACAAATATCATGGAATCCGATAAACTCTTTCCAGCTTAGAAAAATAATCTCACTTTAAGCGAGCTTTTATTTAGTGACACGAACCTATTGGATACCTAAGAATCCGAATATATTTCTTTTGCTTTTGATCATCCACACACAAACCTATTCTGACAGCCTCTTTATATAAATTTTTCAATGATACCGTAGTTTTCTATTTTTTTTTTTTCTTCTTTCACTAAAACACACACAGGTATTGTAACTGTTCTTGCTACCGATTCGGCCATGGGATTGCTTCTCCCCTTAGTTCTATTTTAAAGCAATAATTTCGCTATATCCTAGTAGTGGTCTCCTTACATTTCCGAAAATTAATATTCGTTTTACTTTTCTTTCTCCACATTCAAATTCAATCCACAATCAACCTACCATTTATATTAGATTCCCATCTCGACTTCTTACTAGTCCATTTTTTTTTTGTCAGTGCCTTTATATATTCTTTTGGAAGCACGTTAACATTAGCTCCAGTATCCACCTTTACTTTGACAGATATATAATATGGTAATGTACCATGCTCTACAGCACTCTTCCTCCTCAATGGTAGATAGAAAATACTGCAGAGAAGTGTTTATCTATTTAATAAATGGTGTTTTATCCACCAACATATCTACTCTTTTGTTTTTATCCTAGTTCCTCCAGCACATTTTTGCATAGTGTCCCACCTTTCACACCTTCTATACTTTACCTTGTATTTTGATCAGGGCGTTCTGTTTGTTTGCGCTGTTCTCTAGCTCCACACTTTCTACAAAGCTCCTTTTTTTTCTCTGTACCTTTTTGTCTTATCCATTTTTAGACTGTCCATCTCTTGGGACACGCTCCTCATTGACATTAGTTGTTTTTTTGTTTGATCATATAGTCCCACTTCTCTTAGGCATAGATCTAATGTCAGTGCTGCCCAAGGCAGCATTCTCTTCTTTAAGTCTTCTTGAGAGTCCGGTATAGATAATGCTAATCAAGATTGCAACTTGCAGACATTCACCTAATCCGCGAATAGAAATCCTCCCAAGTTTATACCTCTCCTTTCCTTGCACACCAGAACATATAGAATTCAAATATTATGTTCTTCTTCGGACAAAAATAGTATTTGAACTTTCCTTTGACAAACTCGTAATTGAATCTCTCGGTGTGTGATAGATCGAAGTCTCTGTACAATTTCAACACCTCCTGTCCTACTGTTGAAAGGAATATAGATTCTTCAACAAAGTCTTGAATATCTCAAAAAAAGATCATATAGGTATCAAAATTAATTTTGAATTCTACCCAAGTATAGGCTGTATCCCTTCTCACTACTAGAGGATCTAGAGGGAGTATCATAGTGCTTATAGCCCCATTTGGAGTCAAGGTATACATCACAGTTTCCTCCTCCATTATCCAGGATAATTTATCCCACTTCTGACACCATGTAATAAATCTAGTAATTCTTTATTATGATATCTCTTCCCTTGTCTTTCTTCGATACAACACTCCCATAATTATATATATATGGTAACTTAATACTAAAGTCCTCCGCTAGGGGGTAACATACATATAAACAACAAATTCTTTATCGTTATTTTGAAATAAAAAATATATTAGGGAGCAAGAAACAATATAGTTTTTTTTAGTAATCTATTCTATGTCACCAGATATGCTGTCTTTCAGAGTTGCAAACATATAATTGTTATGTATTTAATATGTCCTTTCTGGTTTTTATCTTCTTGTATATTCGTCTATGTATTATAAGTACTGAGTTTTACGTATTATAAATAGTGTCGTCTTTTGTAAATATATTAGAGTATAATTAGAAGACACATGAACACATAAACAGTCTAACTTTATTCCTCCACGTCCTTCTTCCTCTCATCTCTCCCGGTCATCCTGGATTTCTCCCACTATAAAGAAGTTTGACTCTCTCGTTCGTCAAGACGCAACATTGGCGACGAGGATGGGATCAGGATCACGTGACCTCCCTGCTGTGGGATCATCGGCTTTTGGAGTTGGGTAGCCCTTTTTCGTCGATAGGGAGAACGCTCGTTCGTTTACAGAAGGCGGAGCAATATGGACTGTGCCTATGTTTGGGCCTCGTGGAGGAAGGAAGAGAACCTTGGTCACTTTCAAGAAGTGAAGTGTGTGTCCGGGTGAGGGACCACATAATTAAAAATGGATTTGTTCCTACGCACTTTTGGGTTTCTTTAGGATTTACACTCCCGAGGTTTTAAACAATTTAAATCACTAATTATTGTAGAAGAAATTTTCTAAGCAATGTTTATTATAGTTGTATGTTATAATAGCCTTGTGTACTTTTTCCAATTAAAATTAATTAATATAATGAAATTTTGCATATATTTTTTATTTCAGCATTTGTAAAAATTAAAAAAATGATGTAACCCTTGACTATATTATTTCTATTGATTATTATATTTAGTATAGAGTGTTTTGATAAAAAGTTAGCATTGGTGGATGTCCACAATTTTGGGGACCTAAACAATGAACTTTTATAATAATTAAAAACATTTTTTTCTATTAAAGAAAATAGTTAACTTTTAAAAAGCTATACCTCTATTGACTAGTTGTATATTATATCTGATCCTAAAATATATATAAAATAAGATATTTTTCTCTAACTATCCTACATTTTTAGCCCCTAAATGGTAAATTTTTTTTTTTACAAATTTGGACATTTCATGGTAATTTTCATTACGGGAAGAGTGAGAATACTTGTTACGGAGGACACATGTTAAGCTCCCAATAACTTTAAAATGCTAAGTCATTTAGCAGCCATACAATTGAATGTCTTCCTTTGTTTATCAAATCAACATAAAACCCGGGTTGCCTAATGCTTGCAGTTATAGAGAATTTCGACATTGAAATTTTTAACACAAAAAGAAAACTTTTTAGGTAAGTATTTGCTAAGATTTATTTATATTATAAAACATGAAGTTTTAATTTTATTTTATTAAATGTCATAGTCTAGCATGTTATTCTATAATCTATTTCTGTAAATGTTTTATTTGTTTAACTTATATATGTAATTATACGTATTTACTTTATGCTGACAAACTGTAATAAAAAGTAAAATAAATGCTTGAATATAACCAATGGCAGTTGTTACATGTTTCTTCCTCTTGTAAAATGTCTAATCGTACCCTATATCATGTCTCCTCCAAATGTGTCAAGTATCTTACTTTAGTTATTCGTGATTATATTCAAAAATGACTGTTATCATGTCTCTGGGCCCTTTGCTGAATGACCATTTTACCGAAGGAACACTGTACCGAAAAAAATAATAAACATATTTTATGATGATTAAATCTGTAATACTAATTATGATTCTCACTCATTTAACAACTATTTTAATAAACTAAATATTAAAATAATTTGCAAAGAGTTGCAACGATAAAGTATTGATTCATTTTGTTCAACAGATGGCTCAAACTGCTATTAGAATAAAAATCACGACAACTGCTCAACAATTAAGTAAGCAAATAAATTAAAAGAAAGAAAAAAAGATAAATAAATCAATCAATGATTGGAATCCTAAAACCGTATATCACAGTCATTAGCTATCTTCTATTCAGATGTTAAGTCTTTTTATGTTCTTAAATCAATTTCGAGGAATTTCATCAAGATTTATTGGATATTTATTTATTTAATGATGTAAAAATATGAAATATGACCCCAAAATGGCGTCACCATAAATTGTGATACAATTTATGACGTCGTTGAAAAAACTCTATTCTGTGCCTAAAAAGCACCGAAGTCAACATGCAGTAACTTTTTTTTAATCATTATTTCGATTTTTTTAGTTATCATGAAAAAGATAAAGAGTTTAAGTATTTGTATTCAAGTAATAACATGATCATTTGTCTAAACTTAAGGAAACGAGATCAAACAAGTATGATGAGAATGGAAAAAAATTATTATATATTGTAAAGTTTATTTTTCACATATTTTTATTAAATTTAGAAAACAAAATTTGAGTGGATGTATTCTACTTTTAAGTATACTGTACTCAATAAATATTTCGAATTGTTAACATATATTCCATTGAGTATTGCCTAAACATTCAAAGAAATTAATAAAAACACAATTGGGAATTAATTTAAGATCGAGAGTTTAACTTAGAAGTAATAAGCTCATCTGATAAAGAATGAAGTTGATTGCCTGTTTCAAGAAGTCCTTCAAGTTTTGAATTCATTTTGTCAGAGATTTTGCAGTCTGCGTAGACTGCTCCATTCACAATATCATTTGCAAATGCTCCATGAATCAAGGTTTCACTTCCCTTTGTACTTGTTTTACGAAACAATGATGACACAAAAAACATGACAAATTTGTTGAATAAACTTAGGGGAACACTTCGTCCCAAATCTGTTTTACACCATCCAGGACAAAGAGAGATAGATTGAAGACCAGCGGAAGCGTATTGTTTAGCCATCAGCGCATTCATAAGTTTAGAATCCGCATAACCAGTAGGTATCCAACTCGCATTTTTATGGGGCCTACCCTCTTCAACAAAATCTTTTAATTCCATATCAATTTGTCCAACGTTCAATAAACTTGATGCTACCATGACAATTCGACTCGAATCTTTCAGAATTTTGTCTTTTAGAAGAGAGATCAAGTAATGATGTCCTATGTGATTGACTCCAAAATGGATTTCAAACCCATTCTCAGTTTTCTTTTTCTGATCCATCGGGAACCAGACACCAGCGTTACATAAGAGAACATCTAATTTATCGTCTTTTGAAAGATATTCATTTGCAAATTTTTCAATGGATGTTAATGATGCCAAATCCAACTCCATGAATCGAACGTCAGCATTTCTATGGAAGGACAAATCGATATTAGCCAATAAAATAGTAAATATTCATGCTAATATTATGGAGTCAATCTATCAATAGGTTTTAATTAAAATATTAAATAATGGTGGATGCAATCCTGGATTTGAGTCATATTTATTTATTTACAATGTTCATACCCAGTTTTTTGGATAATGGTTTGTACAGCCTTGTTTCCTTTTTCTGAGTTTCGACAGGCGAGAATAAGTTTGGCATTTCTGTCTGCCATGGTAAGGGCAGCATCATATCCCAATCCGGTATTGGCTCCCGTTATAATTACTGTCTTTCCCTTAATATCCATGTTTTTGTAAATGCAGCTACCCCACTTTGATGAAACAGAACGACGCACAGCGTATAAGAACAGAGCTCCACCTGCCAAGAGTCCTACGCCAATTGTCGTAGGCCAGGAAGGTAAATCATCCTTTAGTGTCATTATCAATTCCTCTCTTTATCTGAAGGGATATAACTATAAGAAAACGTAAGATTAAAACTTATATAATTTTCAATATTAATAAATTATAATAGGCAATAGAAACCTCTTTCTGAGATAAGGGTGTTGCTTCAGCTCGGTAACAGAGGACTTAGGGAATTAAATTAGGTACGTATTTCAAGAATGAAAAGTTGTGCAATGGCCAAAGACTAATGAGTAGTGACGACAGAGAAGGAAAGCATTCACAAGAGATGTGACGTCATTAGAAATATTAAGAATAGTATTTAAAATGTCCCTCACCCCGGATTTTTACTCTTTTCAACGGAGTTTTACATTTATTTATGACTTGTATCTTTACTTCTACAAACAGAACAAAGAAAATTAGTCTACACATGATGTCCTTTCTTATTCTGGTTATGGAAAGATAAAATTATTATAAATCATGACGGAAGAAGAAAGTAATATTTTCAACTTTACATGGTTGTGTGATAAAAATAGTTGAAATGTTGCGATGTTATAAGCTGAACCAAGGTCCAGGGACTACTTGAAGAAAATATCCCTAGTATCATATCGTCCCTTATAATTATTAACCAAATTACACACGTACAAACACGAGGTTTCAACATTAATAGCTTAAAACATGGATATATTCATGGTTGAAGTGACCATCTAAACATCATCACTTACGTAAATTGGATATATTTCTCATAAATCTTCTGAAACTTTATCAAATGGTTTTAAGAATAAAAAAAATATATAATACCTACTTTGAATACTACTTGTTGTCAATGAATACAGTCTGTAGTGATTCAAAGGCTTAAGTAGTTTGTCGTTTTTTATATAATTTTGTGTACTTATTAATTATTATGTATGTAGATCTGATCTTCTTCTCCCTATTCTACGCAAGAAAATGAAGACAGTTCTTTACCAACATCCAAAGATAGTACAATGTTATTAACTAACCTTGAGTAACACACTATAAATCTTATTAATACCAATAAATCGTCTTTATTTCTACAATTAAATGTATTTAGAGTCGATTAAACACGAAAAAAATAGGACTCTACGAAAAAAATATTTGATGCAATTGTTAATTTACCAGGGACGTACATAAGGGTAGGCTGGATGGGCTGTAGCCCCTCCACAATTAAGGAACTATTGCTGATTACAATATATTTTGGGTCAGGATGACAACTTTGTATAAAAAAATAGGGGTATTTTTTTTTTTTAATTTTTTTTCTAGAAAAAGGAGTGATTGGGGAAATTATGCAACAAAGGAAAACATTTTATATTAGAATTTTTTTCGCCAAAAATTTAGTTTCTCATTAATAGGTATGAATTTTGAAATATTTTTCCAAAAAATGTAATATTCTAATTTTTTTTTTTAAAGTTTTATTTTTCAAATTTCTATTCCTGAAATTTTAACTTTTCTTATCTAATTTTCAGAGAATAGCTATGAATTTTAAATAAATATATATATTTAAAATTCAAATTATCAAATTTTTTTCCAAGAAATTAAATTTTTTGATAACATTTGTTAAAGTTTGAAATTTTTTTCGAAAAAAATTTAATATTTGAAATTTCATTCTAGAAATTTTTTTGTGAGCAGGTTTTGATTTTTGAAATTTGTTTCCAAATAATCCAATTTTTTGTGACTAGATGTCGATTTTTGAATTTTTTTACAAAAATTTTAATTTTTTTTTTTTTTTTTTTCAAAAAAAAATAATTTTTGAGCTTTTTTTTAATAGCTCTGGATTTTTGTAATTATTTTCAAAGATTTAAAATCTTTTGAACAATCCACAAGCCAAGTGCCCCCCTCCCCCAATATAACCTTGTGGGCGTCCCTGTTTACAATATGGAAATAAGATTATATAAAAAAGTAATAATCTATTTCCAATATATTTTGGATTTTAATATATAATTATACTAAGTATTAGAGGGATAACTTATTGATAGAATAAACGGTTTAAGTTTTCTATTTGCTGTTCAAGTTTGATATTAATATGTACAAAGAAAGTTAACTATTTTCCTTAATATTAATAAAAAAGAGATTGTATATTATTACAGAACTTGGTTGTTTAGTCCTATATAATGGCTGAACTCACCAATTCTAACGTCACATGAAAATGTTCTTAAGAGCAGTTGTTCCCAAACTTTTTGGAGTGCGACCCTTAAAATATATTCCTTGACAATGTGCGATCCCTATACCTCTTATTGAGAGATGAATATAAAATTTGGAGTGAATTTTATGCAAATAAATTGATCAAAGGTCATATCAACCCTATAAAGTTCAACCAAGAGGCAAATAATATAAGTTATTTGACTATATTGATCAAAAATAAAGATTTTAATTCTCCATATATTGAAAATATATATACCTATATAAAAAGAAGGATATAATTACAACGACGAAATAATCGTATATATTGTAAATATACAATCAGCGATATATGTAGTACTTGGAATAATTTATATACTATCTTTTTGCGCTTAATAAAGTCAAAATTGAGACTCTCAAACAATTAACATTATAGATTATGGATTTGCAAATAGGTTTTGAAACGAATCAAGGCCTTTATGTGACTGATGTATATTGAGTAAAGCAGGAATATTCTTGGTTTAAGTCTGGTGACAGTAACTCCAAAATCATCCTCTACGTTAAGGCACGATATCAATTTATTTTTTACTTATGTTAATACGGAAAAGATCATCTCAAATAAATAAGTTGAGGCAAAAGTGATATAAGTACTCATTCATCAGAGAAATTCAGAATTTGTCAAGTGCTTTGGATCTATCTTTGTGTTTGGTCACACAAAAATTCGATAAGCCAATCTTCCATATTAGACAATAGATGATTAGCTGTGGCGGTAAAATGGTGTATCGAGTTATGTTTTTGAGGAGCACTATCTTCTAAGTAATACTTTTTTAATTGATCTAGAAGATACTTATATAAAAATGTATATATATCATTTTTTAAGGTTTGATACCACTCAAAGTAAAGTCAATTTAAATTGTATTCTTCTTTTTTGTCAGGCGACTCCCACTTTAGAAACCACTATAATAGAGTGTTTGCCAAAATATTATTGGAGAAAGCCAATTTCTAGAACGGACGCATTGCCAAACATTGTCGAACAGACGGAGATATATTTTTTTTGATGATGATTCATGCTACAATACTATGTAATTATGATTCAAATATATTTTACATCGATTTTAAAACATAAATTGTCTAACTATTTATCGCGAATTGCAATGATTAAGTTTTGACTCATTTCATTTAAATATATTTCAACAGTTGGCTTAAACCGCTGTTAGAACAAAAATCCTTAAAACTGTCCAATAAATCTTTAAACCAATATATTAGAAAGAAAAAAAATATTTAAAGAGGTGATGATTGAGATTCAATGAACAATACAAATGAATCTATCGTATATGTGGAATATGTTGGAGCTCCTATGTTTCTGGGCAATACCTGATAGACACTCCCCTATCAGCAATATTGCATAAAATTTCATTTTCAATGGATGGACCTGAATTTTGCACTTATTACATGTTAAAATAAAAATTAAAAAAGACATAGTTTCATCCGGGCCTCCTACATATAGGAGCCCCGTGTCTATACTATGATTCTCACTTCCTTATAATACCCTTTGAAATAAATAATTAGAACTTATTTGTTAAATAATTTATATAAATAAGTGAGCACAGATATTGGAGGAATCGGCATTGTCGGGGAAGAGGATCTTACTTTTTATTTAGTTATAGTAAATGATCATAAATACCTAATTATTATCCAATGTTCAAATTTTGAAGTATTTTATGATATTTAAAATTTTGTTATGTGGGTAACATAGAAATATTATATTGATTATCAATGACCTGAGTAATTTAGGTGTCCTCAGGTTTATATATATTTATCATTATTATTATTATTTTAGGATTTAGGTGGGAATTACAACAGCTGCAGAGGTCGTCCTCGGTCATGGCCACCGAATACTAGCAGATAGTGGTTTTGAGGGCCTGGGTGTTTCAATGACAGAGACTGCAGGCCATCCAAAAAGGTGCAGTCAAGGGCCTGGTATAAGGGGGTAGGTGCCAAAACTATCAAAAAAGAGTACAAAACAGCTCCAAATATTCATTTAAAACTCATTCAAAAGAATCTTACAACGGAGAAGATGGGTTTGTTGCATTACTGATTTCAAAAGTGGTTCTTACCACCCATTTTTTTATAGCTCTCTGGACAGTCTGCTGTGAAACCCTGAGATATCTTGCATGGGCCCTTATAGAGTTGAGGGGATTGAACTGGGCTGTTTTCTTTAACTCCTTTGGATTCAGTTTGGCCTTTTGACAGATCCCTTCTTCCTGTCCAACGTTATGGGCTTGCTGACAGCTTAGAGGGTGGCCATGAAGACGTTCAACTGCTTGGAGTACGTGAATGAAAATTTGTTGATCTCGTTCAATTGTAATTTTCTCGACTTATACGTAAGCTAGGGAGCTCAGGTCTTTTTATATTTGTAAATAAATTTTTATGCCTTAACATATCGAAATGTGAGTTAATCCCAATCTCTCAAACTTCATTAAATTATTGAATATGTAAGTGATGAAATTTCAATGGACCACATTGTGTAGTGAAAGTTGTTCATCCAATTAAGATGAAAGCTTCAAGAAACTTTCATTTATCTATTTCGTACCTGAAACAACGACTTATAAAATAGAGTGGATATAATATGTAATTCATGTAGGAAGAGTTTCCATGTAACTCAAATATTCAATAGTCCATTTCAGGAAGATTATTATTCTAAAATAAAGTAATAATTTGTCAAGAATTGAATTGATTGCTAATTGTTTTTGAGAGACAATATGAATAAATACGTGTCTTTAAGATAAGTTACTTTCAGCAAATGTCATCTTAGTGACATTCATTGGAGCGAACTTTTTTCAGTATATACTATCTTAATAAAGCAAAATTTGTCTGTCTCTATGAATGCATGAACAACAGTCAACAGGAAACAGTCTGTGGAATTATATATATATATATTTTTTTTTGGGGTGGGAAGGACAGTTTGGAATTTTTTTTAACAAAAATTCTATAAATCCACAGCTTTTCCCAAAAAAACTTCAAAAATCTACAGCTATTCACAAAAAAAATAATTTTTTAGAAAAAGTTTTCTAATATTTAATTTTCTTCTAAAAATATTTATAAAATCCCCAGCTGGTCACAAAATAACACAAAATTTTGGAACAAAATATAAAAAAATCACAACTGCTTTCAAAGAATATAATTTTTTGAAAAATATTTGAGAAATTAATTTTTTTGGAGAGAAATTTCAAAAATTAACAGCTGTTTTCAAAAAATTAAATTTTTTGGTAAAATAAATTTCAAAAATTAAATTAAATTAGAAATATTAAATTTTTTAGTAAAAAGCAAAAAAGGGAGGGGCTGTACAGCTCTTGACAGGTGTACCGTATATAGCGCTCCATGGTGTATATCATAAGCATATTTCAATATGCCCCAGCTTTCAAAATCAAATTTTATAAAATAATACCCCCCTAGGCGTTTAGTTTAACTCATTTTAAAAAGATAAAAAAGTAGAAAATACTTTATACTTTAGATGAGGTTTAGGAACTAGCAAAAGTGCTTCCTGGCTCATTATACATATTATTATTATTTTTATTCTTGAGGAGGGAATGTCTTATTATTGAGTAGTGTTCTGTGGGTCCTTATTTACGACACAGAACAGTGTTCCAGTCCAGTCCCACTTGTCAGTCCGTAAAGAAATTAAAATCGATCCCTCGTGACGTCAACGAGAGTGTTTTCAGTTTTTAATTGTTATGTTACATAATCGAATAAATTATATAAGTAAGCATGAATTTAATAGGTTTGCATTAAATTGAATTATTATGCAAAAAATGATATTTTTTTGCAAGATATGTGGAAAAATCTTATTACATATTTCATATATCTTAATTCACTGAATAATCCATCGATTTTTTTGTTGTGTATTATCATTAGTCCGTTTCTCCCCCCTCTCGATCTCATTTAATGTCTTAATCAGTTTTATATGAATGTACTTTTATCCTTTGTATTTACTTGTAAATATCTTGGCGGGTTAGTCAAGACCAGGTAGTTTGGCAATGTAACAAAACCTTACTCTAAATCTCCTCTACGCATTTCACTCTTTTTTCTCTCGGTCAAGACACAATATCTGGCGATGGTATGGTTCTTTCTTTTCCTAGACGGGCTGTTAGCTAATAGTCATCCACTGGGTGAAATTGCACTGTGGAGAATGCACTGGTTTTTACCTGGAACGGGCTGCTGCCTATAGATTATCCGCAGGATGAAGGTGTATCGAGAAGTATTCTTTGAGAAAGTGGGACCTCTCTGTTATGGAATCGTCGATGGCATTTGTATAGATTCGTCCAACGGATCCAACAAGGAGAATTATCGCTTTTGGGAGGTGAAATGGATGGAGTGGCTTCAGATTCGTATGGATGAGAAGACTCCAGAAGTATGAGGCGTTGCTCATCAAGTCTCAACGAGCAGGAGGTCCGAATCGCTATGGTGTCCTTCGATAAAAGATTCAAGATGTTCTTTTTATATATTTCATATTTATTGTTTTTATGACCCCCATGGTGAGACATGGTGGCTATCTGACTATGTAATAAAACGTTTACACCTTACTCTAAATCTTCCCCACGCATTTCACACTTATTTCTCTCAGTCAAGACACAACATCTTTTATAAGAAATTCCAAGGACCGACTGTCCTAAGGTCCTTTCCCAATGATTGGCATACTGAAGGACCAAAAACTAGGCAGGACTAAACAGAATAAATAAGGTCTGACACAACACTAGTATAGATTAAGGAGCTACGTGTGACTCTGCTCATAAAAAGTAAAGAGTAACACCAATGAATATTTTGGGAGAATTCTTTACTATTATTAAATCATAATGTGTATGCTAAACGTAGTAAGCTTAAAATACAATAACTAAAATTATTATAATTTTCTAATTGACTACGTCAATCACAATTATAGAACAATAATCTTTCAGAAAACTATTCGTTATTATTATGAATGATGTACTCATGTCTAGTGGAATCAACATTTATCTTTTTTGAATAATAAATGTTGAAAAATTACAATCATACATATGTATATTTATAAAAATAAATAATTGATTATTGGTTTTTAGATATTTGAAAAGCACGAAATTAGTATCTGTTTAATTATATGCTATAATTAAACATATACATTTTTGCATAAAAATCGATTTCTATAGTATGACCACCACGAGCAATTTTTCAGAAATCCAATAGCTGAACCCAATTTTCCACCACTTTTTCCAATAAATTGACTAATAATGCAACAATTTTGCATTTGATATTTTCTCTGAGCTCTTCAAAACGTCGTTGGCTTATTGATGTGTGTAGACTTTTGACTTCACGTGACTATAAAAAAATAATTTAAAGGCGTTGAATCACACGATCGAGGTGGCCAATCAACCGGTCCATTTATCGAAATAACGCACTCATCAAATTTACTTTGCGATTAATTAATAGTAACGTTTGCTGTGTGACAAGTGGCACCGTTTTGTTACAACCATATGTTTTCCAAGTCCATACCTTGCAATTCGGGCCAAAAAAATAAGTTATCATGGTGGGATAGTGATTTCTATTAACAGTAGCGTTGCTATTGTCATCATCAACGAAAAAATATGGCCCAATGATTCCTCCAGTATGTTGTCCAAGACAAACAGTCTTTTTTTTTTTTTTTTTTTTGAGATGCAATCATGTGATAGGAAGTACTTGGGGATTGCTTTCGGACCAATAATGCATACTTTCCTTATTAACAAAGCCATCGAGCCAAAACTGGGTTTCATCAATGAAAATCTTCATCAGCATTGAACAAATATTTTGATAACTGTTCAATTATGATGAACGGTTATTTTAATAATAAATTTGAATTATTTGCAAAAGGTGATAAAGTGTATATCGCTTCATGATGAAATGTATACTTATGAAGTTTTTAAATTTCAAAGGAAGAATATATAGATGGCGTCGTTTTTTCCTCAGTGGAAAAACATTTTTAAGCGTTCTTAATGAAAAACTATCCATAAAAAATTCATTTTGTATCGGAGAAAATTGAATTTTGTCAAATGCAGACATTAGACAATGTTGAACAATTTATGGTTAAAAAATTTCGGCAGTTGCATCAGCTACAACTATAAAAGGGATGAGAAAGTATCTAGTATCATCAGTTAAAATTGTATATCGGACATTGTAAAGGAACATTATTTAAAGATAAATGCTTTGGCTGTTAGCATGACAGAGTGTAGATCAAGCCAGAGAGACGTTGCAGATAGTTTCAAGATATATCCCTGTAACATTGAAAATTATGAAGATAAAATTTAAGGCTGGACAAAGTCTTGTCGATCAAGATGGTTGGGGAATGATTTTTTTTTTTTTACCAAAGGACCCAAAATGTTGATTACAAACTCTTTAATCTGACAAGGGCAATCCGACAAACTGACAAAGAAACTTGCTGCAAGATTGACTGTAAATGGTAATCCCCAATCAAGGGTGTCAGCAAGGCAAGGGATGGAAGGGCTGTGAATTTCTTTTTTAATTAGACTTTGAACAATCAGGTATCAGGGAATGCCAAAAGTAATTTTAAACTGTATAAAGCTTAAAAGGTAACATATTGGTAAGTAAATAAATGGCTTTGAAAAAAATATCTCTTGTTTTTGCCATTTTCGAAGCTTTTAAAAAAACAACATCAATTTCTGGGCATACAGAGAGTGGGGATCAAATTGTCGCCTACTTTAAACCTTGATAACTTGAAGACGACATTATCAAATAAAAAACCGGTTACCACATAGGAAAGCTATTCTTGTCAGCTGACAATACGTACTTCAGTTAGCATCATGCCGTCATCATATAAGGAGATAAAGAGCTATAAGTGGAACGAGGAGCTTTCGACGTCCGCCGTAGTCATGGCATTGGTTAATAATGGAGGTGAAATCACCAATTCAACGATTGCTTCAATCTTAAGAGTGAATTTACGGACTCTTCACCGTATCCGTAAGAAGCTAGAGGACACCTGGGATATTGATGCCACCATAAAGAGGGCACCCAAGGAGGAGGGCGCCGACAGGAAGGTCAGGGACACCGACTTTGTCGACAAGGTGAAGAAGATGGTTGAGGATGACAAGTTTCTGGCATCTGGTATGACATTGGTCGTCCTGGGACGCAACGGGTTAGTGATACCCTCCGTTCTTCTTTAACTCGAAGTGACGGTAAGGTCAGGTAGATACTGTGAGTTTTTTTTGAAGACTATTGTTATTCCCTGGATGATTAAGGAGGCCAATGGAACCCACTTTGTGTTTCAGTAAGACTCTGCTTCTGCACACGGCCAAAAAGACTCTGGACCTTCTCAACAGCAATAAATCCCCTGATATGAACCCCTTGGACTTCTACTTCTAGTTAGAAGTTAGAGAGTCAGGTTTGTGCCAACAAGCACAACAGCATCAAGCCCCTGAAGGTTTCAATTACCAAGCACTGGTTGGTGATTGATCCGGAAGAAGTTTTGTCAAGGCATGCAAGGCCTTCATGCCAAGAATCGAAAGATTGGTTGCCAAAAATGGAAAGCACATAAATAACATTATTTCAAAAAAAAAAAAAAATGAGAATAGATTCAATCATTACACTAATTTTCTACTTGCAACCTTTATTGATTAAGAAGTAGTTAAACTCCTAAACAATTTTTCTGCAAGATTTGTAAAGAAGAGAAGGGTTAGTCGGCACTAAGGATCTCAAGGGAGTTCTTGAGTTGGCAATAGTTTCTTCTAGATACCAATAAAAAAAGTTATCGCTATATAAATACATTTTGATATTTTTTCAAACAAAAATGTCGTGTTAAATTTTATTATATTGATAATAGAGGGCAGTATGTGTGTCCGCAATTGGTCAGAGTTATTTGCTAAAAATAAAAGTTATCTAAAAGGAAATAAAACGAAATTATTTGATATAAAATTCTTAAAAAATACTCAAAATTGCAAACAAAAATACTTAAGGGCTCTTGTATAATTTATAAAGCAAAGTTTATCTGTCTGTATAAATATATAAAAAACAGTCAAGGGAGTACACTGCACCGGATGGTGCATTGAAATCTGAAGACTTACTAAAGATACAAAATTGAAAAAGGTATTTAACTTCTCACTCTTATATTTGATATAAATGACTCCAGGTGACAAAGATGAGATATTGTGTAATAGAAGAACAATTTTGATTGAGAACGGTAATGTCAAACATGTAGCAGTACGTGTACACTGCACCAGGGCACTTGAGACAAAAATATTAAGGACATATGAATACAGTTTATAGAATTCATTGTAATCATCACGCTGATGTTGTGTGGAAACTTTTGACCAAATGAAAAGCTTCATTTCTCCATTCTTGTCTTAACTTCATCAATTAATTTAAATCAAAAGAGTGTCTTCTTTTCGTTCCTGAGACAGCTCACACTTTTAAAAATGTTTAGAAATATTTTCAAGATTGATACTTCTTGAGATTTCCACGTTTCTATTTTCAGGTCTTTGAATATCCGTGGCAGCATCATTTCGCCAATGTGATAACGACAGTCTGCTCAGAGCAACGGCCGACCGATGACTTGTTGAATACAAATACAGGCAAAAGTAACATGTTTTGTGTTGGAAGAATTTGTTTCAAACACCCTCAATATTACTGATTTTTCATATTTCCATAGTTTTAGCATTTGAATGTTTTCCTCAGTTATAATTTTTCCTGATCTTCAGCCAGTTCCTGTTTTGTAAAATGGAATGCCAAGGAGCTTTGTTCACATCACCGATTGCTACAGTCAGCTGACCTTCATTAACATATTTGTTTGTGAAAGTATCCATACGTTTTGAATCCCATTGAAGTTAAGCAATTTATTTTTCTTAAGCCATTAAAGCAATATTTCTAAATTAGTAACCATGTATTACTTACTAACTAAAATTAAAAAAACAAATTCTCGAGGAAATATAAGTTATCAATAACAATAAAACATAATTCATGGAAAAGGCAAAATTAAATTTTTAGCTTTGTTTGCCATAGCAATCTTATACTGGTGTGCGCGTCTAAAACTGAACACTCCTTCAAATTTTACACCATGCACATATTCATGATTTTATTGAGTTGAAACCGGCTTATATTTCAAGGCAAAGGTATTAACTAGTTATAAACAAAACTCCAGCAAAATCTAAATAGCAACAGTGAAACAACAGCTGATAATAATGAGAGACGTCAAGTCGGAATTTTGGAGCTTTCCACCACGGGGAAAAACTTCCACTGAAATTGCCAAGGTTCTGAACTGCAGCCGCACCACTATTTACAGCGTGGTAGCCAATGGTACTCCTGAGGCGACCACAAGATCTAAGTCACGGCCTCGAAGGTCGGACGAAATGGTTGCTGCCGTGAAAAAGTCTGTCGAGGACAAGAGAGGCAAGGTCACCGTCAGCGGCCTCTCCAGGGAGTTCCACGTCAGCAGAGACCATGGACCGTCTAGTCAAGAAAGATCTTGGCCTTAAGGTCTACAACAGAACCCCTTGTCAAGCCCTCAAGCCGTAAAATTTAAAGGAGTGTTCAGTTTTAGACGCGCACACCTGTATATATAAAAGATAATGTGGGTGTGTCCTTTTGTGTAACCACATTGTTGTAACTAGGATGCTGAAATTTTGCATGGGCCCGTCTTTTGAACCTTACTCAGGCTAATACGGTGGTGTCGATTTTTCGAGGTTCATATATGGGGGCCTTATGCTATACCCAAAAAACAAAACCGTTTTTTTGCAGCTCAAGGAGACTAAATAGGGGGTTGAGTTTTAATTCAAAAAGGGATTGGGCGTTTCAAAAAACAACCATACGATTTAATATATTTTTGGAACTTATTAACCATAAAAAAGTCATGGGCAAAAAAGAAATCGGTGAAAATGGCAATTTTTTCAAAGTAATATTGGATACGTAAATAAAATTATGTTTGTGGAAATTTGTCTGGAGATTCGTTTCAATATAAATTTAAGACTTGAAAATTGTTTTTTAACTTAAATATCTGAACATTTCGAAAAAATCCTTTTTCAATTTTTTTTTTTCTCCATTAAACGTCAATTTTCAACTTTTAAGAAGAAATGTCACAAAACAATTCATTTTATAGATTGTTATTATAGATTCTACTGATATATAATAGTAATTTTAATTTTCGAAACATTTTATAAAATGTTCTTTAACAATTTTTGCAAAAATGAACCAGTAATCGAGAGTTATTTTTTGAATAACAGTATTCTTCATAACTTTTTTGTTTTGACAAGTACAAAAAAATATTGGTATACACTGGCGTTTTTTTCTATACAATTCCAATAAATGCTACAAATATTTTTTTGCAAAAATAGTTCAAAAAAGTTTTAAAAAATTTAGAATTTTTTTCTGCTCTTTCCAATCGGCTCAGATTGCTCTGTTCAGGGATAAGATGTCTTGTTGTCTTCTTGTATGATTTTGAACAAATTTCATTCCAGACTGAAAATAATAAAATAGGTACCACTAGATAGAATCAACCCATGAAGTATTAAATATTTACGTGTGAGTGTGCATATGAAAAATGGAGAGTAAAACTGAGACTTTCTTGGAAAATTACCATCAATATTACTCGTAGCAAATGTCTTATGACTCCGGGAAATGCCAAGTACTACTGCGAGGAATTAATATTTTAGTTCTTCCCTCTTGAGTTAAGATATAAAGAGTATTTTTAGTTTCCATTTCAATACAAAGTTTAACTGACCATACTTTTTTAAATAGATTAAATTTTAAATTGGATTTTCTATAATATGACGCGCTGAGCGTCTTAAACGCTCGTTGCTACATTATTATTCTTTAATCAATTAGACACAGAGTTCAAAGATATTCAGTACACACTCAAAAATGAGTTATTGGCAGACAAATAGGCAGACAAACCAACAACACTAAGCAGTACATTTCATTTTTTAATCAAGTTTTATTATTAGTTGTACTCCAGTACATTCGCAGAATAATTAATCATACTTAGGGTTGTAAATCTTAAGTAACTTTTAGGTGGCGAGGTTTGTTGTTATTGTTGGCAACTTGAGCGTATAATATATAAGAAGCTGTTTTGTTGTTATTCTTTCATTATTGGAGAGAGAACATCAAAGGATAAAATGTTCAGTGATTGAAAAAAGATCATCCCAAAAAATCTCAAAAACATAAAATAAATGAGTGTTTCTTAAAAAGTAGATATACAGGGTATCTAAGTAAATCCAAACCCCCATTAACTGCATCCTGACCAATAAGGGAAGTTTGTAGAGGTTTGGAATTTTATCTTCAAGTTCTACCAATACAAAAGAAAATATAAATTCAACGTGATTGCCATTTTAGCCAATTATTCGCTCGATACGAGGCTGAAAGGATAGGCAGGCTTTCGCCACGTCCATAGGGGGGGGGGGAGTTGGGCCAGTACTTTATAATAGAGGCCTTCAAGGAATGGATGTTATTGTGGGAATAGGCAGATACCTTCTTATCTTCCTCCCCTAAAGCAGAGGCAATACATTGGATTCATATCGGGTGAGTTAAAAGGCCAGGTCTGGGATCCCAAAATGACACCTTCTCTTATTTTCTCTCTTCTCTTCTCCCAATGCCCCTGAGGTTCAGGCTATCTGTAGATCTGTTCCCAAAACCGATGTTTCGGGAACTTTTGACTGTCCATTGTTTCTTATCCAAATAACAAAAACTTTGATTACCATGGGACTACAAATTATTAAGCAATTTTCATTGGTGGGCAGCCTGGATGGCCGTCATTTTGTCTGTAAAGATATGTCTTTTTAGAGGCGGTATGGTTTAATCTTCAGATCACTGTTTATGGCCCTGGAAACTGTTGACCGGCTTAATTGGCGCTTTTAATCGAAGTCCCGATATATGCCTTCACGGACATTTTCAGGCCTACGATGAATATGGAAATGCTTTTTTTATCACGTCGAGACTTGTGGGTTTTTCTCTCATATACTCCCTTCTCCTTCCAACGGTTGTATACTTCGTAGACAGTACTCCTTTGATACCCGAACATATTTTTGATGTACGCATAAGCCGAATCGATGATGCTATTCCATCGTAAATATTTGTTTTGAATTAAAAGTTACGCAGCACACTTAAAGCTTATCTCAACTTCTTATTTTAAAATTAAAATAACCAAGGGATTTTTTCCCCCTTATTGTTGAGGATGTTGTTAAAGGTGGTCCTGATTTACGTGAACCATCCTGTACATAAATGTCATCTCGATAATACAAAAAGCCCCATTTTGTTTTTCCAAAAAAAGTGGCTGACGGTTAAACATGCCTTGCGTAATTGCCAGGCTCTGCACTTTATTTGCCTGCATAGAAAGTAATCCATTATTAGGGTAAAGTTCTTTCAGCCAAAATTTTTTTGCAATTCACTATTGAAGTCATATATATTGGAGATCCTATTTCTCCAAGATAACCTAGTAGTTGGCTGCTATTGATCAATATCCTTTATTGGTGGTATTTTGTATCCAGTCGATGGTACAGCATCCAGTATATTTATTGATGTATGCAATTTTATCATGGATATGTGGTAAATTTAATTAAGACTATTATTGAACCATATGATTCGGTTAGTTTGGCCAATTATGACTGGATTAATGTTGAATGTCTTCTCATCCAAGAAAAAATAAAAACACATGTCTATATTTATTGAATATAATTCGATAGTTTTCGACCACATTCGATGGGGATGCTTTCTAAACCTAAGAAAACGAAATGGCTCTACTAAATACCGATAGTTGCATAAATACGCGGACTAATTTCTAACGCTTTAATCTTGAGGTTCCGTGACCGGAAATACAAAATTCCAGCACAAGTAACTCGGTAAATCTTTTGGCTTTGTTTTTATTTTTCTTACTCGCATCAAACAAAGTAGTTTACGATGAATGACGAGTCCAAACTTCATATGGTTGCCACTCTCCTCCGCGCCGGTAGGTCTGTCGAGAAGATAAGCAAGGACACTGGACTATCCAGGACTACTGTGTTCAAGGTCCAGAAGCTTGTCAAGGAGGGAAAAGATCTGAAGGAGGATGTTCGGACCGGCAGACCACGGAAAATCAATGTGGATGAGGTGAAGGAGGCCTTGACAAAAACTTTGGGCCACCTCAATCACCTGATTTGAATCCTCTTGACTACAGTGTGTGGAGACAAATTGAGAAAAAGGCCTGTGCTGCCCGCCACCCGAACTGGGACTCATTGATTGCCAGTGTCAATGAGCAATGGGCAATCATGGAAGACCATTACATCATCAATGTGTGCAAGGCCTTCCACGGGCGCTTGAAGGGTGGCATAGGAGCTGATGGCGGTTATATTCAGTAATTATATTAAATTTTATACCAGAATAAATTTTTTATTATATAATTCTCAAAAAAATACGTCATACGAATTTTATTACACATTTAATTATTTGCCTCAAATAGTCCGCGTATTTATGCAACTACCGGTATGACAAAAACTTAACTATAGCAGCTTTAACATGATTTTATATGGTGGTGAGCAAGATCAACAATGGACACTCCACTCCTGAAGTGTCTTTAAAACATTTTTGAGTGTCTCTGGATCCAGCTATGCCGGCAATCCTGTGCCAAGACGATCCTTAACCCCCCTTTTCCAAGTAATTGAGACATATTTATTTGTGATTCATGTTCTTTTAAAAGTGAACTACAAATAAGTTTAATGTTTTGGATTGAAGTTATGCAGATAAGGGGGATAATATATTAGGTACAGTACAAAGAAGTCCAATATTTTTCCCATATATGGCTTTAGTAATGAGTTTCTCGCGTTGTATAAATTCGATGGGTTTACTCAATACTTACTAAATTTCTATTTTTCCATAACAATATGACAAAATTTGATGGTCAGCTGCCATAATACCTATGTGAATGTTCTTGGAAGCTATTTATAAACAAATAAGTAGGTTTAAGTAGAATATTTGTTATAATTAGTGAAAATGTGTAGTATTAAGAAATAGATCACCTACAGATAAAAAGTCTCTAGGCTTCTCCTCCATGAAAATGTGCAATGTGCAAACGATGGAAATATCGATGTTCGAAAAATGTGTCGTAAATTGTAAAAAAAAATTAAGTAATTAAATACTCTTGAATCATACTTTGAATCAATTTGTTGCTTATTTTTTCTTCACAGAATGCAAATATTAAATATAATGATATTGAGATGGTCCTTTAAAATATATTCTTGTATAGTTAAATCCGTTTCAACTGATTGATTCAGCCTATAAATTATGGTTTTTTTTAATGTTCCTTTAATCGGTTAGATGAAGTTGCACTGATTGAGTGAATTATATTATCACAATTACTCCATCTAACATAGGAATCGGTTTTTTTTTGTATTAAGTTAGAATTGCAATTATTTATTTTAGAACCCATGGGTTGTAGTTAGTTTCAATTTCTTGATTTCAGTTGATTCGATGACTTGTTTGAATATTATAATATTAGCAAAGATTCGTAGGAATGATACCGATTGAAAAGAAAGAAAAATTGGGCCTTTAACAGAGTTCAACATTAATAGTTATAATGAATTCATATGGAATATTATACACAAAGACTTCGTAGCCCACCCAAAACAAAAATGGTTTATGTCATATGATATTCAAAATGTACATATGTATATCGATCTATTTATTGTACCTTAGTAAGGATTCCACGTGTCAAATATAATGGAAATTATAATGACAAAAAACAAAGTATATATTGTGTACCGGGTGCCACACAGAAATCTGAACTCTAGATTATTGGTAAATTGAAAGTTTTTGCTAAGATTTTCTGAGATAAACATAAATAAAGTTAGGTAGGTAGAACATTTCATAACACTGTGTAGAGATTTCATCTGTTTATCTTATTTTAAGTTATCAAGAAAGATCTTGTCAGAACAGAAACTCGTATGAAGATCCAGACGCTTCTTGATGCAGGAAATAAAACCTAGAGGCTCACTTCTTCCTTTGGATTATAATGTGGTCTTGTAACAAGATGACACATCTACTCATACTGCCAAGGCTTCTGAACGATGGTTGAGCAATAGAATCAATTTCTGACCAAAATAAATATGGTCCACTTATTCACTTAACGGTAACACATTGGACTACGCCTTCCGGCCGCATGTAGAATCCAGGGTATGTACCTTTAGGCACAAAAAGATATTGAGCAAAAATTCCACTTTAAACGAACACTGGATCGATCAATGGAATACATACGAAAGACGACCCAGGCCATCAGGAAGCGTCTTGAGATTATCGTAGACGCCAGAGGCACTACTTCGAAGATATAAAGAGACAATATAGTGAGTCAACTGGTATCCAAACATTGTTAGTACATATCTAGTGACTACGGAAATTACCTCGTTATGCTTAAAAATATCGATGGTTCAATTTTCAACGTTGCACTCCGTATTCATAATATCCATCATCCTAACATTCGCTGTCATAAATACATTAAAACCCATGCTGACAGATGTATGTATTTAGGTATAACTTATTTTTGTTATTAGCAAGGAATAAGTAAATACTTCATTATTATCCTTGGTTGGTTACAACCTAATATGTTTGTATGCACATTGGATAGATATAACATGTTTATAATATGGACCACTGTAATCCTTTAATGCTAATATGAAAATTGTCCTCTAGAAAGAATCGAAAATGGTTCTCTGCAAAAAAACTACCTGTAGTTAACTGTACGAGAGTCGTTTGAAAAGTCCGTGTAAAGTACAGGACATAACACTGCTGGCGCGTGTCGTGGTTATTTTTAGTTTGTAGCATCTTTTGGAAGAACACATACAAACTTTCATCCGCATCATCCTATTTATTTCTGTTTGTCATACATTTGAATCGAGGAATCGACCGTAAAGATTCTGGAAACTGATTTTTGGATTCGTAAGGAATAATCCTCATCGACTATCTGGAAAAGAATAAAACTATTTCATGTACATATTATTGATCGTTATTGAACCGTTGGAAAACTGAGCTACAAGAGTAATTTTCCTTCACGAAAATGCACAATCTCACACCTCAGCATTTGTAGTCGCAAAATTAACGGAAATTGGTTTCCAACTCGTGATGACCACAGTACTAGCAATCTCGAGCATCTTCACCTTCTATCATAGTTTTACCAATGATTTACAGAGTCGTTATGCCATCAGGGCCTCCAGAAAGTTCAGTGTCATTTGTGTCCATATGACAACTCTGAAAATTTAGTAACCACCTATAAAATATTTTAATATAAGATGCATAATTTTTTGAAAATTCTTCCTCTTCTTCCATTCAATGGATGCCAAACAGAAAGAAATCTGCCGATCCGGCTGAAAGTTGGTGTTTGTTCTTCCAAAAGATGCGACTAACTAAACATTACCTCGATACGCACCAGTAGTGCCATATCTCGTACCTTGTATGGGCTTTTCATACAACCCCCGTATTATCATAATCTTCCAACCTCAACAGTATCCCTTTACTTAAAAGAAGTGATGTCATTTTAAATGCCTTTTGTTTCGTAGAAGTGAAAATGACATGCTAATTTAGTAATTTTGGTTACCCAAACCTTACTGTCTAACAAAAATATATTCAATTTTTTTTTATAAACGCTTGAAGGATTTTTTTAAAGGAATAAATTTTAATAAAATGAATCTATTGAGTATCAAATTTGGGGAAAGTTGAGCACTGACCGTTCAACATGATTTATACCACTATCAATATCTCCCTCGGAAAATACAATTTCGTAGTTTTAGGAAGATCATTTGTTTAACTTAGATTTGGTAGCTTAGGGCTAAGTAGATCAATATAAAAATATTAATTTCTAAAAATTTCTTACATATAATTTATGTTCTGTGTCACCTTGAAAACAATCCTGAACAAAAGTTAAGAAAGGACAAAATCCCAATTGATTCTTTGACATCAAATTTCATACAGCCCAATATTTTATAGATATAATTGAATCAATTATAGGCTCTGTATTTAAATTTTCTGGTCGAATATAAATGCTTCAAAATTTTAGTTATAGTTTAGAACCTCTATTTGATATAAGAGATATTTACTGAGCTCAACTTGGCCTTTCTATTGTAATGAATTAGTTTCTCATTATTTCATTTAAGGTCATATTTTCTCATAAAGAAGTTTCTTTGAGTTTCTAAGCCATATTTCATAGACTCATAATTCCCAGAGCGTAACTTTAAAAATGTTGATTGATGGTGTGCTTCATAGTGAAGCCGAAGATTGTGTCCTTTCAAAACTACAACTCTTTTGCTACAAATTATGGAAGAACAAGAAAGATGCGTTATTGTGGGATACACAAATAGAGTTGGAGAAATTGAATTTTCCTCCTGCTGGTGCTTTGTTTACACTAAATATATATTTCTTGGAGTGCAAGGAAAAGGACAAAGGTACTTTATAGTTACTAAATGATAATACACATAAAATACATTACAACAATTTAGTAAATTTAAGGTAAATGTCAATCAAGATCTTCTAGTTTTCTAAGCAACAAAGGCTAATTCAAATATTATCATAATGTTTCGTGTTCAATACGTTATATGATGGAAATTCAAATGTCATCGGCGGGCCGAATGAGCTTACATCACAAGTACGATCTGACCTGCAGGCTGTAATTTACCAAGGACTCCTGTGAGCAGTACCGGGCACGCGCAAACATGAATTCAAATACGCGGGCAACATTGGTCTATTGAAAAAACAACAACAATGCAACGTATTTGGTAAGAAAATAAGAAAATAAATAATGCCTATTAGTTACTTTGTGGGCGCCATCTTTATTGTGTTTTGTGATTCCAATCATGACCACTAAGTGTTGTGCTCCAGGGTGTAGAACTTGCTATGACAACCACAACAGTCTGGCTAACCAAAGAGATCCATTCCAAGAGAAACAGATCTGAAGAAAACAGGCTAAGCGCCATCCAAAAGTAGAAAGCTGTGTTCCTTGCATTTCAACGACTCTGATTTTAACTGTGAGTTTAAAAGAAGTCAGAACCTTGGCAAGGCTCTAAAGAAGAGGTAAGACAGCTGCTCACTTTTGATGCGTATGTTAATAACGTGCCTTCTTTTACAGGTACCTCAAACCAGATGTAGTACCATCCCTATAGCCAAACTGCCCCAACTACCACTCAACTCCTATAGCGTCATCAATACCAACTCAAGTTGCGACCACGTCACGTAGGGCTCAACAGTTCAATGACCTACTACAGCATTTGGAATTTGAACTCTTGAATTAGGAGTCCGTCCTCTCTGTGGAAGAACTTGGTGACAAATTGGCCAAGAGACGCTTCCATCAGCCTTCATCCTCATCACAAAACCAAGTGTTGTCCATTTGAAGCTATCCCATGATGAGAAATTGGGCCCCCAAGTAGTAGCCAGCATTCAGTTTGAGACAGATATGTCATTCAAAATGTACCACTCTGGCGTGTTGATCGACAAAAAGGCAGTGTCACACATCACCTCAGAAGGCAAGGTCAACACTGTGATTCAAGACATCAATTTGACTTCCATTCTAGGAGCAAAAGAAGAATTGAATCAAGGAGAGACCTGGAAAGACATTCTCAAAAAGTTAGCTTTTAAGCTCTCTTTCATTCGAGCTCAAATAGCTCTCCTCTTCACCAAACCAACAGCTACAAAATATTTTAACCACAAACTTGGCCTCTCTTTCTGAAGAGATTTAGTCGACTTTCTCATCGAGTGGCAAAGCACCTAGAGAAACCTTCCTAGCAACAACGTACCTTGCCGCAGCAGATCTGGCAGAGGATCTTCTCCTAGATGAAGACTTCTACTATGTAATCCTTGGCATGTTCCAGTCCGATCCCAACGAAAGAAAGTTCGGCTGGTACAAACAACTAAGTGGAGGTATCTACTACATCAGTGTGAGACAGATCCTGGAAGCGGAGAAAAATATTTGTATTCTGAGTCTTCTCAAATTCTCAGGTAAATAAGATATTTGTTAATAGTATGCTTCTTTTCTTAAGAATTACTTATTTTTACAATATAATAATATCATTACAATATTTTACTTTTTTAAATTTTCAAGTATGACTACTTCAGAAATTAAAGCTCTGCTGGATGAAGGCTGAGCTCATTTTGACTAACTGGCAACCAGACGACCTCCAGGAACTAGCTTCCAAGTGAGAAAGTAATTCTTTGAAGAAGAAGATCAGCTGTACATTATGCCAAGAGTTAACGGTCATCAGAGACACACCTCCGGACTCAATAACCTTCGATAGCACAACTAATCAGCATGTAAACATAAAAGAGTTCATCCATAATGAGCAGAGGGGGGGGTTGTCGACTCCATCTTACCTTCTCTACCTCTCCTGTCTTTATGCTCACTCCATGTTCTCTTACATCACAGCTACTCCTGAAGAGAAAGACAGTTTACATGGCAGCCCAAATCTTAGAGCTTCATTTTTTGCCACATTCATTGACAAGATGCCCGACAGTTTAAACTCTGACATTATTGACGTCGTGGGAGTAAAGTACGAGGAAGGACACTCCTGGTCAGGTTTTCTTCAAACAATTTCATTCCCTTTGTTTAATGTCATGAGTAAAAATATAAGTGCTAAACTGAAAGATGACATCCAACTTTTAACAAAAAAGAGCATGACAGATAAGAATTCAGAAGCTAACAGAAAAAAAAGCTAAATATCAATCAAAACCTTCTGACTTGTAGACTTTGACCAACTTTGTACGTTTTGATAGCGCCTTTTCTTTTTTATATGTTTGCAATGTTTATTTTGATTAAAGTAATAATAAAATACCACTTCTATTAGAAATATATAGCCTCATTTTTATTATTTTGATGATTTTCCCTTGCAAAATACTTTTAAAAACTCTTCACATTGTAGCAAAACACTTCAAGAGAGACATTCCATATAGAATAAACAAAGACTCATATTGGAAACGGGTGAGTGCAGTGTCCTGTCCTGCTTACAGGAGTCCTTGAATTTAGTGACCCTGGTTTACAGGGTGCGGAAGCAAAAATTAGAATTTTTTATAACTTTCATTGTTCAGAAAAATGTGGCATGTAGAAACAAATTAAGAGACAGATGATTTTTTTAAAAATGGGAGAGTCCCATCAGTAAATGGAACATACTGTTAGATGAATCACTAAATATATAGTATTAGCAAAGGATTACTTGGCGTTGCTCGAGCCAAGGAGAGAGCAGGAAATCAAAGAGAATATATACTACCAGCAATATGTATAATGAGGCCTTATATATCATAGGTAATGTACATAATTCCTGATGGTGTCAGGCAAACTATATAATTAACGCAATTTTTAAATTTATTTCCTAGGTATTATATTATATATAATGCCCACTGTCTTTTTTACGCAAAGGAACCTATTACTTACCTGTAGATTGAGAAATAGCTGCTGATGGAAGAGGGATTTCACGTTGGGGAACGTCTTTATTATCTTCGACTCTCACCAAATCGTTATGCATACAGTGAGTTGTGATGAGGCATATAGTTGTTTTAAGATTCCTCCTGTAGTTCCAAGCTTGTAAAATCCATCTTCCGTCACGTTCATAAGAGGTTACGCAATTCACCCCGCTCTTTGTCTACCAATTTACTCTTGGTGTCTTTTTAGTGATTGCCTTTACTTTTTTCAATTCATCAATTAACATTTGGTATCTAGTTTAAGAAAAGAAACACTTTTTGTAGCAACGTTAGGTCTTACTTGAGACAATTCATGGTAGAAGCCTTATTGCATGTCAGCCTGGAGGGGCTCATCCACTGGCACTTGACTGTCTTTCGGCATACGGGCACTAGAAACCACGGGGAAAATGTTGAGAAAATACTTTTTCATTAAATGATGAAAATAAATATATTGCGCAAGTTCCAGATAAACAGAGTTGGGAGAGCTGTATTAAACGCAATTGTACCCCTGAATACTATTTCAATAAACTGGTTCCTTTGTCTTATTTTATTTATACATGATGCGTAATTTCTAGTATGTCTAGTGGTGGGTAGCACAGCCTTTCTTTTCAATTTGCCACCACACACTGTAGATAAGGGGATTCAAATCAGGTGATTGAGGTGGCCAAATGTTTTTGTTCCAAAATGGCATGTTGGCAGCGAGCCAATCCTGAGTCATTCCAGAGGCATGGGCAGGTCTTTCAGATCTTTTTCCTCCTTAACAAGCTTCTGGACCTTGAACACAGCAGTCCTGGATAGTCCAGCGTCCTTGATTATCTCCTTGACAGACCTACCGGCGAGGAGGAGAGTGGCAACCATATGACAGTTGGTTTCGTCATTCATCGTAAACGACTTTGTTTGATGCGAGTAAGAAAAACAAAAACAAAGCCAACAGATTAACCGAGGTACTTGTGTTAGAATGTTTTATTTCCGGTCACGGAACCTCGACATATAAGTGTTTAAAAATTAGTCCGCTTATTTATGCAACTACCGGTATATAAAGAACTATACTTATGTTGTATATGGATAGTTATAACGATGACACTTTAAGCCTCACCTCTGATTAGTGATTTCTTTAATACTTGTGAGTCTCTTTTGTGATTGGAAAACAAGTAGAAGATGATTTTAGACTCTTCAAGATCATGTGTCTCTCTTTTCTCGATTGTTTTTTTGTCTGCAATACATATTCTATTCTGACATTGCATATAATTAGTTATTCTATCATTGAATTATAGTATTATTGAACTGAAGAGTTACACAAGGAAAAATATAATAAAAAATACAGCGAAGAACAATGAAATTTATCATTCTCCACCCAAAAATCCTTCAAGGTAACTCTTGTGTTTATCCTCCTACATTAAGTAAACTCTTTCCTTGATAAGAATCCTTTGGTGTACTTAATGTCTATAACACACGAATCACTACTAAATAGTCTGTCACAAATATCAATTCCATTTATTATTTTGAATTCGTGCTGTACTGCAAATATGGACAATGATACATCCTCAACACTTAAAGCCTCACTTTCCATTTCCTTAGAATTCGTGAGACTATTTTGCCTTTGGAAAATAGGTAGAAGATTATTTTAAACTCTGTAAGATAATTGCTTCACTTTTCTCCATATTTTGGTCAACAATCAATATTATATTATGTTATTACATATAAATACTTCAACAATTAAGTGAATATATGCTTTAAAAAATATAATTGACTTCTTAACTTTAATAGACTTCTTTTGTAATATATGAATGTTGTTGCAATTTCCAAATATATTGACTCAGGAATCTTCTTCTAAAACAGTTAAATTGCTTGTTAACATATTGAAATATTACTCTCTCGAAGATCTAGGATATTCACACAAAAACATGAATGACTTAATGTGTGACATACGATCTAATTATAAGTTGTTTCATTGAAAACAATAGTTAAAATGTATCAAAATAACAATATGATTGATGGAGTATTAATTGAATGAATAAAAATAATCAGAACATCAGAGGTATTCTTCTAAATATATTCACATATTTCTCCGAGGACAATAATTATAATAACTTTATGAAACAGATTAAAAAATTTAATTTTATTTGCGTATATTTTAATTATAGAATAATAACATCATCGATTACTAAACAAACAATAATAAAAATGTTTATTTGAGCAATACTTCAAAACTTATTACAAAATAAAAAAAGTTAAAACTTAAATTTTTTTAATATATAACTCAACCCCGGATCTAGTCTCCTTGAGCTTCAAACAATAGTAAGTGTGTTTTTAATAAATAATATTGCCACTTCCCCGGAAAATTGGCATCAACGCCTTGCCTTAAGACCACGTTCATAAGAGGCACCCATAAAAATTCATCGTATTACAATTTATGAGTTCAACAGTGTGAGCACCTTTTCACAAACTGTATTTTATTTATATATCAGAGGGTCGTTTGAAAAGTCCGAGAGATGACACTACTGGAGCGTATCGAGGTTATTTTAGTTAGCAGCATGTCAAGGAAAACACCCACCAACTTTTAGCCAGACAGCTTATTTTTTGGTTAGATGGAGTATACTTAATCAGTGCAACTCCATCTAACCTAGGATTTTTTTTTTTGAGAAATCCATATACATACATAAAGAATTATATATTTCTTTCTCTAGGAATCACCTGAGATCGAACGCACATTGAGTTCAAGAGAATAATATCTCCCGAGCGTGTTGTCACTGAGCTATGGCATCTATTTCAAAACACCTCAGGACACTAAAAGGAAGCTTGATTAACATTATGATAATATTATATCTTATATTAGAACAGTTTATAAGTGGTTTCTAAACTTTCGGAGTTGCCATATGGACATAAATGACGTTGAACGTTCTGGAAGCCCGATTGAGATAACTACTCCAGAAATCATTGTTATAATCCATGATATAGTTATGGATAACAGAGGAGTGAAGGTGCACGAGATTGCTAGCCCTTTTGGCAGGAGGAGTTGGAACCCAATTTCCATTAATTTTGTGACCACAAATGCTGAGGTGTGAGATTGTACATTTCAGTGAAGGAAAATGACTTTTTTTGTGGGGAAATCGTATGCGTTTATCTTGTAGCTCAGTTTTCAAACGGTCCAATAACGATCAAAAATACACGTCTGTAATAGTTTTACCCTTTTCCAGATAGTCGATGAGTATTATTCCTTGCGGATCCAAAAGTAAGTTTCCATAATCATTCCGGTCGATTCAAAAGAATACCCAATAGACAGATCTGTCATAATGTTGGTGTGTGTTCTTCCAAGAGATGCTACTAACTAAACATAAACTCGATATGCGATAGTAGTGTCATCTCTTGGACTTTGCACATACTTTTTAAACGACCTCATACGAACATTAGGATGACAATTAAATCACTTTTTTGTAAAAAACTAAAAAAATCAGGATCTATATGCGTTTCTTTGATATAAAATAACATTAACAATGTTTGAACAATTTTTCTGAATATTTAGAGGTAAATACACGACCCTAAATTTTTGAAACAGTACGTATTTAAAGAAAGAAACGTAATTTTGTTTTAATATAATCCATATACTACACAATACATCTTGTTAGTCAAAGTAAAAAATTTAGTAAAGTTAAACTTTTATCATTTTTTTTAAATAAAAGCATAGGATAAATCATTTTTTACTTTTCTAAAATAAATTTAAATGAAATGTAGACTTTTTGCCTATTTGTCTGTTCATCTGGTTATCACAACCAATGGTTATGAACAAACATCTATATAGCCAAGTTTGATAAAATAAATCTAATTGTGTAAAAAAAGAAATATTGCAATACAAATTTAGTAGGAGCTAATTTCATTAAAAAAAATCACCTTTAGGCCATTTGAGGCCGAGGGCCAGGATGTGCAATGTTTCAAAAATTTATGATATATTTTCTTTCTTCCAAACGGTTCAAAATTTACAAATGCGATCGATCGTTAGATCAAAGGTAGCTGAAAATTCTGTTCTAATTACAGTGTTTCTCCTTCTCGTAGTTTTTTATATATATATAAAAGAAATTTTATTGGTTAGTTCCCGTTTGACATCCAATATCTCACTTTAATATTTATATAGAAAAAGTTTCTGATTGTTTTGAACCTTTGTTGCTTAGGAGCACAAGATGAGAAACATTTAAAATGCTGAAGTCACGTGGAAACGCTCTGTTAATGAAGTATAAATTATTTACCTAATAAACAAGAAAAACCACACATAATGGAAATATTTTGGATTGAAGGGTTTTTCCGCAAATATATATATATGCACTTGTTTGTATTGATAGACATATTATGGAAAATGTGGTTCTTGATACGTTGACAATTGAGCCTTTCAAGTATTATAAATGCTGCAAAAGTACATACGTTGAGGAAATCCTTTTAAATTCGAGGGAGAAAAAATATAAAAAGAAAAAACAAAAAAACTTTTATAAAGTATTGTAAAATAACCATAATTTAAAAAAACAACTTTATATTCCAATTTAATAATTTTCCCATTATAAACTACAAAGAATATTTAAATGGATACATAAGTTTTACAAAAGCAAGCCTTCAATAAATGAACAAATATTTAAATATGGTTAAACAATAATGTTGCAAATTGTAGATGTTGTCAAATTGTATCCAGGAATCCTAATTTGTTATTTGGGGTAGGTACGTGACGGTACTATTATTCAAGAAAACATTTTAAGGAAAGGAAAATTTGGCGAACAGACATTTCACTGAAGGGTGCAGTTGCCGAAAGGACATTTTGCTGAAGGACCATTTAGAACAAATTACGTTCCTCGCGCTTACTTTTGTTATTTTCTCGTTCTCTCCTACGATACGATGTTTGAGTGCCTTTCTAAATCCTCTCAGTGGTTTACATCACCACAACCAAATTACCTTGCTTATGACACATCCTGGATCATAACAAAGGGAAAATCCCAGCTATTGCTTCATACACACCCATCTTTCTAAAATGCAACACTTTTTTAAATGGTGCACCTAATGTCTAAAAAAACAAAAAATAAGGAGAGTCCACCAAGAAATAAGCGTGTAATCCCCAAAAGCATTGAAAACCCCTGAGCTACTGTTCTGGAGCTATCACCATGGAAAATCACAATTATAAATCTGTAAAGTGCTGGGTTGTAATCCCTTTATTGTGTACAAAGTGACCGCAAGAGGCCCTCCAAAAGCTTTTACAATGTCCAGATCAATTCGAAAGAGACCAAAAGAATTGGTTCAGGCAGTTAAAGAAACGATTGAAGGCAGAAGAGGCGAGATGACATGTAATTCCCATGCTCGTGTATTTTTGAGACCCAAGGGAAAGCTTTGGGGGGGGAGAGGGGGTACAATACACAGCAATGAACCCACTGAAGGCAACCATTATTACTGCTTGAACCAACCTAGAGGGGAGTTTTGTAAAGAGCTGCTGTAAAAAGTTCTGTACTAGGCTAAAACTGGTCATTAACCTTTGTCGGACTACATGGGTACAATTGTACCCATTCTATTATGTATGTCTAACTTTTTTTATAGATATCTGATTGCTCTCAGATTTTTAACATCTCTACATTTTTTTGTAAAATTATGTATATTCGTTTTCGGGCAGAAATATTGGCCATTTAACGAGACAAGGGGGTAAAGTTTTTTTAACAGCCTTAAGAGGCGTACCTTCGTATTTTTATAGCAAAATAGCGTTTGAATGTAACAACATTTTTAAAAGATCTTTTAAAGTGATTACTTAAATGAAAAGTAATGACGGAAAAAAATATAAATTAGAAAATATTCGAAGTAAATTTAGACAGTTTTAAGATTCGTACACATAGCTTTGGTTCCTGAACGTTCATCGCAAACAGGGTAAACACAAGTAACGTAGTGTTTCCTGGTCTTGTAGCAATTTTATGTATGATTATGGGAAATGTAACAACTGCCAACAATTGGAATAGCCCCAGTACTTCCATATAGTACTTTTGGCTAACCTACTCCCCCTTCTGACGGAATGATAGTGTGCTTCCCCAAGACCATCTGGTTACTCGAACCAGATTCGATTGGAAGCATGCATAGCTGTTTTTACAAATCTTTTGCCTTTGTAATTTTTTACTTAGCCCTTGATTGCTGTCCCTGTATATGATCAACGACACCAGGGCAGTGTTGTCGATCATGTTACATAAAAATGCCAAAGGCCAGCGAATTTCTAGTTGTAATACTTTGTAATGTCGAAGCATTTTTTCAATCGTTTCTACACTGCCTTTGGTTTTTGTTATAATACCTACATGATATTATCGGGCTTGCTTGATTATGCGGCCTCAACTTCTCCAATCACATCCATAGAAGACAGAAGCACAACTGGTTTGTTCATCTTAAGTTGTTATGAAAAAATAGATTCCTTCTCATTGCTGGCATAATTGGTCGCATAAACTGACTTTTCCTTACTTGATTGCATATTACTTGCCATGAGTCTTTTGTTTTTTCTGACTGATCCAACTAAATTCATATCCAGCTCTTCAATACTTTAGGCAGAACCTTACTTGTAAATAAATATCGGTGGTTCGAAACCCTTGATATATATATACGTACTGATCCAAAACTGTTTTTTCGACCAACATTCACCTGTTGGGGGCCATCTACTGGTTTTATATTGTAAGTGTCGGATGCATGACAAGGCCAGAAAATCTTAATACCCTCACTAGTCGATTTAGATGGTATTTATTGAGTGAATTTTTTTGCCCTGAAAATGGAAATAATTGTTCATCAATGGTGATACATGTAGCTTGTAGACTCTCTCCAAAATTTTATTTAGCAGAAGCCAAATATCTCTTATTGGCGCAGCTTTATGCCTTTGAGCACACTTTGACCTGTGTTGGCCGTTCAGAAGCATTGGAATATTATAGGATAAGGCTATTGTTAAAAGCTTCCCAAATTCTTTGACTTTTACGATTTGTTTCTCTCAATATGATGTCACTCATCTCTGGACTGATGATAGACATGAAAAGTTCTTTTTTTGTAAATAACTTGGTGTTAGCTGCAGGCCCACCTCTTTGTCAAAGAATCTTGCCCCATTTTGTTAGCACCTTAGGCACTGGATTTTTACGCCATTTAGTATTTAGTTTCATCCTTCAGGATTCAAGTTGCACTTTGATTTTGAGATACAGTAGTGCCAAGTTCAACACTTTCCTCCGAGTCATATTATTTTCCATGTTCTATCGAACATAAAATGGAGCAAAAACTCATATTTTTTAACAAAAAATGTAATTAAATAACAAAAAAAGAACAACTATTTCAATCAAAATAAATTTGCACCCAAACCGTCTGTTAAGGATGTAAAATTATGCAGTCTGACCAAAGTTAAGGAAAAAGGTAGTACTTCGAAAGAGATTGTTACGTAATCTTAACACATTTCTAAAATCGATTGATGGTGCACTTTTTGAGAAACAAGACTTTAAAGTTTGAAATTCTAATAATTTGCAGTTAAAATTCAACATTTATATATATCCTGGAGTGTGATAATATGCAGATATTTCGTCTCGGTTTTTGTATATTTAAACAAAATTGCCGTATTCAAGTTCTATAGAAGTTTTGACATATGTAATTTACTTATTTGCTTCATTTCTGTCATATTTTTGCGAAATAATCGCTGTCTGAATTTGAATAAAATAACCAATAGTTAACTAAATACCCAAATAAATAGTTCGATATTGATTAAAAAATTATTCAAACAGCTGTAAATGAGAAAAAAAGAGAAGGATAAACAGAGGTACGGTACAAAAATATAAAGAGAAATCTCCTACACGTCTCACCCTCAGTCTTATTAATAATTAATAAAAGGGATAATATTCATATCTGTGCATCCAACTCCGTCTTTGGAAATAATGTAACGGATCCAGTGTGGCAAGATAATGTCATTTATTCCATGGATACTTCCAACATTTGATTGACGTTTAAATTCCTCTCCGGATTATAACTCTAGCCAAATATCGTATGGAGTCTCTCAAAGTTAAACTCACTTCACTTCAACTCATCACCTTGGAAACTTATTAACATTAATTGAGGATAAAATATGAGGAACCAAAACAAGATTATTTAACCAATGGTATGCTCCACCTTTCCAAATATTTTAAAAACAGATAGAAATACAGACTTTCGCCATAAAATAAAAGTTGTTCGGAACTTTAAGTTACGTACGTAAGCTTATGGTTAGTTCTGATCAGACGAGATTCCTGAGCTTGTGAGTGGAAGTATTTTTTTTTCTGCAGATAAGTCAATTTTTCTTATATTAGAAGATCGATTCCCCCGTACCTTAAAGATTTTTTGAAAATGTACCAAAAAAATTAAAAATCCAAAAACGAATTATTGTCCTAACGGACAAAGGGAGAACGTATACTAAATACGAATTAAAAAGGGAAAGAAGATGATTAGCAAGTTAGTCTTAGTATATGTCTTCATTATGGTTGAAAAAGAGCACCTCATAAAATAATTGTATTTATTACAAGAATCACCCTAACATCCGGTGGCGATGAGTTTCCATTTTCAGGCATAAGAAAACAGTTCCCAATTAAGTTTACAATGACAATGAAAATAAATAAATGAAAAGGTCAAACATTTGCAAAAATTGCTTTATATTTACCAAAATCAGTATTTTGATACGGTCAATTAAGTCTGTCATTTTCAAGAGTGTTTTACAATAGAAATTTACCTTATATATATTTATTGTAAATCGTTAAAATTTAGAGTTTTAACATAAATAGGTTAAATATAAATAAAATCTTTAAGAGCACTTGTTCGTGCTAGTAGTAAAAGGCCTAATTGTTTCTTTTGATGCCTTTCAAAAAGAGAAAATTTGTTTTTTATAAGTCTTTCTAATAAAAAAAATAAACTACTTAGATACAAGGTGTTGGTGATATTTTATCCAAAATTTGAATCATGGAGCAACAGTTTTTTACTTTATCTTCTTTTTTCCTTAAATATATTTATTATTCTCACCAATATATATCTGGGATGTCTGCTGTAACCCCCCCCCCCTTCTTTTTTAAACTTTGAGCTTCAAATATATTTCAAATACTCTACTTTGTCGTTTCATTAGCTATTATTCTGAGAATAAGGTTCATAATGAATTACAATTTCATGGAGTGTGACGTTTTCAAATCTACTGTAACGGATAAAAAACGTCGAAGTCAATTATACGTAGTATATCTTTATTAAACATTTTGCTAATAAATACATTCGTTATACCCTCAAAAATCATAATAAACCAGGCAGATGATAATCACATCAGTATTTTAAACAATGATACCATATGTCTTCTTCCCCCCTCCTCCTTGCACTTGTTTTTCTCTACAATATTATCAACTATAGTCATAGGTAAGCATTCCAAGTTTATTGATCGCTACTTCAGTTATATCGTAATCAAGGAAAACGTTCGTCTCTGGAGAACTGTCATCAAAGTAATTTATTTTTAGTCGATAAGGACCATTAGGAAGATTTTGGTAAGTATGAAATTGAAGGACCTTCAGAACTTTTTTCAACCTGGGGGTATTCATTATTTCTCGATGAAACAGGATCTGAGATGTTTTTAGCAACGACCGAGGAAAAAGATGGGGGAGTTTCCTCTCCCTACTTATCACTTATCCAATGGAGGATGGATTAGCTGTGAAGTGGTATCAAGGTATCCAAAAATGATTAATTTAAGAAATTGATAGAAGTAATCAATCGATAATTCAACCAGTCGATCGAGAGGAGTAAACAACCGGGATTGTTTACATACATCGGCTGCATTTATCCAACTCTATCGGAGAATGCTAAACAAGGAGCAACCCGTGATGTTAATCTGATACAGGTAAATAGAATATTTTGTTCGGCAGTATAGACGAGGGATAAGAAGGAGTACACGCTCACTTTATTAAAGAAAAAATAAGGTTGTCGACGTAGGTGAATAAAAAGGAAGGAAATCCCTTAAAAATAATATCATTGTTCCTGATCCCAACCTTTGAATGTATCTAAGCTACTCTTGGGCAATTCTACGGCGTAGCCGAATATCCAAACCAATCCCCCAGACTTTTTGGTTTCCGATGCTGTAAGAAATTCTTCACAACACAGTCTATGTTCTCAGAATCAAACAAAAAACAGAAACGTAAGGATGACTCTTCTTCACTCTATGAAATATATAACTCTCAAAATTCATTCTTTATACTACCAATACCAAATTAACTGGCCAGCTAAAAACACATCGGATTTATATCGTTGTATATACCATACGAGTAAAGGGTTATACAGCGTTGCTCGGACTAAAGAGTTAGTGGGAAATCACATTATCAATGTTCAAATATTTTTAAGGTTTAGAACCCTTCGGTGCGGGCTAGCATTATAGTGCATATATTAATATGAATTTAAAAAAAAAAATATTTTATAAACTTCAAATAACATAACAACATACTATAGGAATGGAAAATTTGTCTTGATGGGAAGTCGAATATTGCAAAAATTAATTAATAAAATATTCCAGAAATTGAAAATACTATACTCTAATGTTTAAGTCTAAAATTATATCCAAAAATTGCATCCTTTTGTAGCATTTCTTTTTAAAAATTGAAAATAGACGTTTGATAAAAAAGAAATAATAATAAATAGTTTTTTTAGAATATGACAAATATTTTCAGTTAAACAACTACGTTTTTTTTTAAAGACTAACAAATCCATTTTTTTGCACATGAAATTAAACAAAACTCCTATTTTCACCGATTTCTTTTTTTTTTTTTGCCCATAACTTAAAAAAACGTCATTATTCGTATGGTTACTTTAAGACACAAGTCACTATTTGATTTATAACTCAACCTGTATCTAGTCTCCTTGAGCTGCAAAAACAATTTCTGTATAATTGCTATACAATAAGCCCATACATGACCCCCCAAATTTACACCCTTGTCTTAACCTGACCAGGTTTTTAAAAAAGCAACCGTGCAAAGTTTGCAGCCTCTTAGGTCTGACGTTGTTGGCACCCATAGAGGCCACAAACTCTATTTTATATATTAGTAAACAGGTAAAACCCATATTTAGTTTTATTCAAGCCATAGGAAACGAAAATGTTTATCAAAACTTTTAATCACTGTAAATTTGGACTTAAAAGCATTTTGTATGAAATTTTAGTCAAGTTTCGATTCAGAGTAATATTTTGAAATCAAATAACTATATAAAAGAAAACTTAAGTATATAACATTAAATAAATAAAAAATTTAAACATTCAATAGAGAATTTATTTGGTTAGTTATCTTGAATAAAGTTCCTACTAAATGTGTCTAATCACACAAAAATCCAGAGTAAAATAAAGGATCATTTATAGAAGCTAATATTTTTTTTCAATTGCGTTGTGCTATAGTCAAAACTGAAGAATAAACCGTTGGGTACAACTTTAAAAGATTTACTGCCAAAAAAAAGTTGGATTTTGATTGACATTTTGTAGTTTTGCTTTTAATTTTCATATAGAATATTTAATGAATAAGAGATGTAAGTAAGTATGAAATTAATTCGAAACTACATATAATTAAGTCAATTATTTGAATCATTGACTTCTGTAATAAATATTTTAGAGGCATGAAGATTTCCCTCAATTGGAATATGTTTCATATCCAATATATTTGATTTGTATTTATCGATTAGATTAAGTAATCTAGTCAACATATTTATAATATATTTGAACTTTTCCTGCCTTTAAAATTTAGAGTCTTTTCTGCATTTTTTTTTCTTTTTTTGGGTATACCCTTCTTTATGACACTACTAATTACATATTTAAGTACTAGTCAGGATATATGCATAATTTTTTTTTTGACTTATAGATCTATTTTTAAAAAAATATCCTTTTAATAGAAAGAGGAATTCAAATTCGGAAAAAAAAAATCAAACTTTTAGTGTTAATGAGTTAATATGTTTATAATTAATTAAATATCTACATATAAGCAGTATTTATTCAATTCCTTAAGTAGAATAATTTTTCACTTTTAAAACTAAAGAACAGTCCAATAGTAAGGAAAACGCATTTATTATCTCATAATTTTTTTTATCAAGGTGATACTTTTGAAATTTTCTATATTTTTTCTTCTGCTATTTCAAGATTATCAGATCTCTCCTAAGTTTATATTGATCTCCTGTTAATCAACTCCATCCCGTGAAGTAAAAGTAGTGATATAAGTCTTGTGTGTTTTGGGCCTGTCAAAAAATAAGTCAAGATCAAGATGGTAACTCTCACAACTTAAAGGATGTTTTAGAGGAGAGCAATTTAGCTTGTACAATCAACTGTGACAAGGAAATAAACATTGACAAGAATTATCCCCTTGTCGATCCTCAATTCTACTTGAAGGCCAACAAGAGATTACAATTATAAAAAGCTGCAACAAATTCTCAGGGTTACACTCCGTCTTTTATAAACCAACACGAATGTTCAACTAGTTTTTTGTATATAATAGGAAAGGAAGTTCAGTAATCCGGAACTGATTAATAATTACAACTGCAAAGGAAAAGAAAATTCATTTTTCAGATTACCAATTCAAAAAAAAAAAAAAAAAATACGCATGATTTACATCACTAGGTATAGAGACTGTGGGATGTACAAGAATAGCCACTAGAGAGCCTTCTATCCAATGAAAACCTCACAGGATCTCAAATGGTAAACACTATGAAGAAGTCGGAATTTCTGTTAGAAAAATTGAATCCTTTTCTTTTAATATTCACTTTTCTCTGGTCTTGGATTTTACACATTTTATAAAGTGTTCCCTCATATTTTTTGTTTTAAATCTTACGAGCTTTTGCTGCAATGCATCTTGCCCCTTGCATCAGCTTACAAAACGTGCCAATATAAGTCTCTTAAATCAGAAAATTGTTCTAAAATACAGTTAAAATTCTTGGATATCTTGATTCATTTCATAATAATCCTATAACTGACTCAAATACGGTTTTGTTATATGAAGTAAAAAAATAAACGGGGATTTTCTCAATTTATTTATTTAACGTTAAGATTTTTTTCAAGATGACGCACCTCATATATTTAGTACAATTTTAAAAGCGACAGTGCTCATATGTTGTGCTACTATACAAGAGTATTACAAACCGTTTAAAATTTAAACAAATTCTACTTCTCCGTTTTGTGTATATTTTATTTTTTAGACTCCCTAAAAGATTTTAAATTCCTTTGTCCTTTGGTCAGTATAATGGGTAATTATAAAGTGTTTAGGAGTGGCAAAGGAGTATGATGCGTGGAATAGAAAAAAATTGAAGATATTCCCGCCCTTCTTAAAGGGTTTCTTTATATCCATAAAGGCAATATGAATATTCGACTTGAAATCCAAAACTCCACAAGGAGCCTACCTTGCATATATTTTAAGTATTAGAATTTATTGTCTTTATTACTGGTATAAAAAGTATTGGGAGATCAAAAGGGCTCCTTTTAGGTTCTAAAAGTGGTGCCGTCTCTTTTAATCTGCCTTGATGAGCCAAGTTTTTTCTGCATGACACATTTACATTGAGCATATGCGTTTGTAAAGGATTCTTTGAAGTGACAGCTATAATTTTTAACCTGTTTCAAAGTCCCTCAGTCATCTTACAAAAACCCTGCGTGCAATTTGAGAAATTTGGAGTGATTTTTTATTGTTGCCAAGGTCCCACGGTCATCATTCACAAATCTTGCGTGCAATTTGAGAAATTTGGAGTGATATTTAATGTTGCCCATCTGCAGATGGAAAAATGTTCAACCGATACTGAAATGAGTCAGACCCATCTGTAGGTCAGAGAGATTAGTAGATTACCTGTTTCAAGGTCCCACGGTCATCATTCACAAATCCTGCGTGCAATTTGAGAAATTTGGAGTGACATTTAATGTTGCCCATCTGCAGATGGAAAAATGTTCAACTGATACTGAAATGAGTCAGACCCATCCGTAGGTCAGAGAGATCAGTAGATTACTTGTATCAAGGTCTCACGGTCATCATTCACAAATCCTGCGTGCAATTTGAGAAATTTGGAGGGATATTTAATGTTGCCCATCTGCAGATGGAAAAATGTTCAACTGATACTGAAATGAGTCAGACCCATTTGTAGGTCAGACAGATTAGTAGATTACCTGTTTCAAGGTCCCACGGTCATCATTCACAAATCCTGCGTGCAATTTGAGAAATTTGGAGTGATACATAATATTGCCCATCTGCAGTTGGAAAAACGTTGAAACGATACTCAAATGGGTCAGACCCATCTGTAGGTCAGAGAGATCAGTAGATTAATCACTATAAATCTAAATAATTGTAGACAATTTTCCACTTGTGGCAATTTTCGGTTGTAATTCACTGTGTATCCACTGGAATAACATAATTGGGCAACAGTTTTGATTTTTTTTTTGTAGAAATTTAATATTTCAAATTTTTTTCCAAAAAATTTTATTTTCTATGAATAGCTGTGGCTTTTTGAGATTTTTCTCCGGAAAATTTTATATTTGTATTTGCCTGCCATAAAATTTAATTCTTTAAAAAGAGTTGTGATTTTGTTTGTAAATTTATTTCAAAAAATTTAAATATTTGATTTTTTTTCTAACAAATTTATATTTGAAATTTTATTTTGAATATTTTTTTCAATAATATTCTAATTAATTGATTTTTTTAAATTCCAAAGCCCAGCACCCTTTCCCCACAAATATATATATAATCTTGCGGACGCCCCTGAGTTGTTATATGATTATTAATTATCAGAATAAGATATACGATTTATAAAGGTCCTGAAACAAGTCCTTCTAAACCCCTTAAAGCAGATTTTTTCTTTCTTTGTCTACAGATTGAAGAAGAAAAAGAGCCTTTATCATCACATCACTAACCTGGGAAATGTGACTGAGATATACGAGGGTGCAATATTATCTTGATTGGTGTAGTAACAGTGTTGGAGTATTTAACAACAACTGAATTGATTTAAAAATGATAAATTCTATTCATAGTAAAAGAAAATAATAAGATAAAAAAAGAAGCAGTGATCATTACTTTCAAAATGTATTTTCTTTTAAGGAGGTTGCGCGCCCAATTAGAAACTAGAGCATTTTATGACATCATAAAAATGAGTTGAGCCGTTTTTATATTACTTCAGTTTCACTTCTACATACACAAACATACATTTTGGAACATCTTCCATTCGTGTATGTGAATGGAGCTGGGTAAGGTATCCTCCTTTTAAGCTCTAAAATTGAAGAAATACACAGTTGTTTTATTTTTCGTCCATAAGGATGTCTCAGTAGGTTATTGAGGCGTGTGAGAGTCAACTACTCCCCCTCACCCTATGATTGTATATTGGATATGGAAGATTTGTTTCAGAGTATGAGAAGGAGTCGATAAAATTTGCAATTTCGTTTAAATGAACCTCTTCCAGGAATTGGTTATTTTAATGGATGGATGAATAAAGATCAGGTTATTAGCCAATTGAATTTTTAATTATTTATTTTGTATGGACCGTTGTTGTTGTCAGGGGTTTGACATCCAGGATAGGGTGACATATGGCCTGATCAATGTCGGTATTGAGTGGGTTGGTGGGTATGTTCATATTTTTAAATGAATAAATTTAAGAATAAATCAATTTGTTAGGATTTTTTTTTTGTTTTTATAAATTGGACATATATTTTTGATTCATGTCTTACTATAAGTTTCATTTAATATTTTTTTTATTATTCAAAAAGTCAGTTTAATTGAAACTGCTGCAAATTAATTTACAAATGAGTATTTTCTGTTAATATATCAACAATAAATGTTCAAAACACTTTTACCATTTTTTTGTCCTGACAGACACGTAGTGTTTTTTTATTCTATAAAAAGTATTCAGATCCTTTTATTTAAAGTTCAAAGGACCTTAAAAAAGACACCTGTATCCCAAACGTTCTCCTAAAAAAAAAAAAGCAAGAAAGGGATTTTTACTCTCATACTACAGATATCTTAATTATTCTCCATGTCCAAGTCTTGTTACATCCTGTCTTTTATATTCATTCTTCTCTCTACAAACCTTGGTGTTTTCTCCTTGTCAGAATTCGAAGAGAACGAAGAGGAAGATCAAACAAATAATCTTACAGAGGTTTGTGGTTTATTACCGTCATATTACATATTTAGAAATAAATATATTTAATTGTTAATCATGTACTAATTACATTAATTTAGAACAAGGATGATAAAGTCACAGAGGAGAGCGCGGTAAGTTATCTGTGACTCAATGAGGAGAGGCTCTTAGTTTTAAATTTAATATTATTTTACGTCATCACTAGATGGTTCTTTGTGGACACAACTTATACAGTGCTTTACGAGTGGCATGTTCCTCCATTCGTTCCAAGAGATCTGCAGGTAATATTCCTCTCAATACATGAATTTGTTTTATAACTACCGAATAATTTTATTTCTCTTTCACAAAGAGGCCTTTAGAAACCATCATCATAAACGTCACCATCACGTGAGTCTTTTTATAGCAAATGTAACAACTATTCAATACATATGCCCAATGTTGTTTATTTTTCAGAGACTAGTGAAAAGAGCAGGTCTCACTGATCTTTGCTGTAGTCAACCTTGTACCTTCCAGACCCTTCTAACCTTTTGCTAAGAAGATATTTTCATCTTTTAAGGTCCTTCATAGTATGTATGTATATATGAATATCTATATGGGATGTTCTCAAACCATGTACTCATCAAATCGATTGAAATATGAACTAATATACAAAGTTATTTTTATGTAGGGATTTTAAAAATATGCTGTGGCGGAATCAGGAATCTATTTGAAAGTGGGAGGGGATAAATTATGTAATGGTAACGTCATGCTACCAAACCTTACAGTCACATTATAGAAATACTACTACGGTTGTAAACCCCAAAGCGCTTTTGTTGTTGGCTACCTGAACAGTGTTTTTTTACAATTTCTAAAGCTGTTTTTATTATTATTTATTTCTAGAGGAGAGAACATCTAAGTATAAAGTGTATCCTATTGCGTTTTTACTCATGAATGACGAGAGAGTAACGCTGTTTTAAATGTAAGTATCTGTTGGACTATGAGCAGAATTGAGAAATGTAGTTCCTACATAAACTCTTCTTGCTTAAAACGAAGAGGGATATTTTTATTTGACAGCTGCAAGCAGCTAATTAAATGAAGCATGATGACAGCTACATCCTCTCCAATCTTTTTTTAATTTTTTTTTTTTTTTTTTTTCAAAATTGTCGGAGTTTTCATGTTAATTTCCGTTGTTTTTTTTTGTCGTTTTTACATAACAAAAGTTCTTACAATATACAATCCTAAATATTACACTTGATATAAACAGTGGAGGGATAGACCCCATGGCTCCTACCCCATTTTTATCCTACCTAGTATTCAAATGATTTATGTGTGCGTCTGGTTTCCGTTCATCCTGCTTGGGAAAACAAGGATAAATAATTCAAAAACGGAGACAAATGCAGACTTTGGACATCAAATAAAAGTTGTTTTTCAGACTTATGGCTTACGTACGTAGTACAATTGTTTTATTCTGATAAGGCCATATTCCTGTGTTCTAGAGGGCAAGTTTGTTTTCTCTCACAATAAGTTGATTTTATTCATAAAACAAGATCAATTTCCTTTGCCTATAAAGTTTTTTGAAGCTATGTGTTGTTAATTTCAAAATGCACCAAAATAAAACTAGTTCTTGCACAAACGGAAAATGGAGAACGTATATTAAATACGAACTAAAAAAGGGAATTGGGTAAGTTAGGGAAGAAATTGATGTGCGAGTTAGTCCTTGCATATACCTTCATGATGGTAAGTTAGCAACGATAATAAATAAATCAAAAGGTCAAAAATTTAAAGGAATTCCTTTATATTTACATAAATCAGTATTTCACACGGTCAATTATATGTTGCATATTCAAAATTGTCTAAAGGGGGTGCAGATTTGAATATATTTACATCAAATGGCCACAAAACAACAATAAATGTCGTATAGAAAGAGGTTTTACAATAGAAATTTACCTATCAAATATTTATAGTTTATAGTAGATTGTTTTAGTTTATAGTTTTTAGATAAACAAAATAATACTAAATATAAATAGAATCTTTTTTAATTTTTCATTGGTGTGTTCGTGCTAACATATTATTATTGTTCAGTATGAAATTAACATATATTTTATGAACTCCGGTTTTGTTCTGATTACACAAATAGAAATTGAAGCGACACTTATCAAGAGATCATGTTTCATCCCCCACACTCCTCCGTCCAACAACAGTGGATCATCTTACACCACTCAGACATTTTGTTCAAAAACATGTGAAAGTATTTAATGAACCTTTATTATGTTTATATATCGTGAGGGAGTTTCCTGTATAAAAATAGCCTTTGTACATCTGAAGTCCTTAGAAAAAAAGGGAACAATGGAAAATGATGGACGCGATCTATAAAGATTAGACGGATCCACATTTTGTCAGATACGGGTCGGTTCGGATCTTTAGACCTAAATATTAGAGTACCGATGATACGACTTTTATGATCATTTTAGCCATAGTTCGGACCCTAATAAGATCGGATTCGGATTAAGGTTATATTTGTACTTACTATAGAGACCAAAATATTGAATAACCCAATGTTATATCTATTAGAATATAATTATTAGAACTATTGTTAGAAATATATTCGATACATCTTTACGTTTATTGTATCTCGCAACCTATCCTCCGAAAAGGAATAGACGAACAGCCCAAAAACAATGGATAGAGGGGCAATTCTAACGACTATGGAATTATAAATGAATAATAGTTGATAACTATTCACAGCTTCATAATAACTCATTCGTATCCAACCAATCAATGTTTGCGGACAACCAAATACAATGACCATTGTTTGTTAGTGGCTAATAACTACACAATACAACTGTTTATGTAGAAGTGGCTCCAAGCACTTATCAAGATATATAGAGATGCTACAAAGACTATTAAAATTATTTTGCAATACTATAGTCTTTTTAAGATCCAAAAAATTCCTCGGATATTTCTTATGATCGGTAACAGTTCAAGTATTCGAACCCGGGTCTCATATCTTTTCGGATAATACAAGTTTACTAATACTGCATTCCCGTACTTTGGATCTGTCTGCAAAGTATATTGCCAATTCACTTTCTTTAAAAATGAAATTTCTCCTTCTTTCTTACTATTAAAAATGAATAAATAACTCCCAGAGATTATTGGAATTTGTACAATTTTACTTATTTCAAGGAATAACCGTTATAAACTTACATGTATTTAAATTTGACATAGAATCAATAAGAGAATAGAACAGAAAAAAATGGCATTTTTGTTCTTCTTTTTTTAAAAAGTTATTTTTAGTTAGTTCCAAAAATTAATTGCAGCATTTAAAATAATTAAATAAATAGCAGCAAATTCGTGTTCTATTAATCTAAATGTATCATATTGAACATCTTATCAACCTGTTTTCTGTTTATTTCCACCTCAGCTTCATTAAGAGATTGAAATGAGTTGGTAAGAAAAGTAATAACCCTTGATTTACCAGAGCTGTAATCGAGTCCAATGTATCATGCTCCGAGTACAATGTCAATCCGAGTTTACCTGGTTACAAAAAAAGTGACAAAGTGTTCCGACATGTAGTGGAGTCCAGACTCGAAGACTACCGCCCTCACTGGATATATCTTGCAGTGTGCGACCTTAATTTAACAACCAACACTATTATTTTAAATGGAGTTTAAGCTAAACCAATCATCTGATTTAAAAATACAAACAATCTAAATGAAAGCTGAATCCATTTTTTTTATTATTATTTTATATAATCGCCTTTGGCGTGATTTACGACATCGAATCGATCTCAGAAACAGGAATATGTCTTGATGACAGTCTCCTTTGGCAGATTTCAGAATTTTTCCAAGATCCTGGACATCTGATCAGATTTTGCAGTTACAAAAAAGTATATGGGGTTGAGCTTCTGTGAGCTTGAAGGCCAATATGTGGGTCCAACAAAGTAAAAAAACAAAAAAAATGGCAGAACCAAGTCAACGTTTTCTTTGCAGCGTGGCATGGAACTTCACATAATCACCTTATAATAACAATTGGTTGGAAATTCTAAGAATAAAATAATTTCTTCTTTCAATGCAATTTTAGAGTGGAGCTAGGCGTGCTTCATCAATCACTCTCTTTATTACATCCCAGCCTACGTCATTAGTAAGAAAATGACCGAGTGACGTCATATGAAAAGTTACATCTTGCAAAAAAGTGTTAAAACGCTCCACCATTGTATCTCCTCAGACTAACGGTCGTGTGTTGCTACATAGTTTAAAGCTTTAGGTAGTCCCTTTCGATCCTACTCTCCAAAATGCACATTAGTTCAGTTGTATTGTCAACTTTTTTCGAATTTCGGTTACGAATAGTACGGAAAAGCTGTCATATCCTATCAAAATTGCCTATGCAAAATTTCATTGTTTTTTTTCGATGTTCTATTTAGGTAATGTATTTGTTCAATGTTTGAAAGTAGATAAAAGCTCTTTATTTTGTCAATAAGAATAAAAATACAACATTCATCATTGTTTTACAATTATTAAGTATGATAGACATTATCCTAACCTATACAAAATATGTATAAAGTTTTTTTCGAAAGCTACTATATGTATCAGAAAGGGAGAATAACATAAGCAAATTTGTATCTTCCATTTTTGAAATGGATGCGCGCTATAAGTCAAATATGGCTTAAAATGACCATTTTTTTCGAAAAAACTCCCAATTTACGGAATTTTACTAGAAGTTCATCTTTTAATCATCAAATATAGCACTTTGAGGACCTATAAAGGCGTTTGAGCAAAGAAATATTGCAATTTGAAGCTTTTTTCATGAAATTCAAGTCAAATATGGCTTAAAATGACCATATTTATCGAAAAAACTCCCAATTTACGGAATTTTACTAGAAATTCATCTTTTAATCATCAAATATAGCACTTTGAGGACCTATAAAGGCGTTTGAGCAAAGAAATATTGCAATTTGAAGCTTTTTTCATGAAATTCAAGTCAAATATGGCTTAAAATGACCATATTTTTCGAAAAAACCCCAATTTACGGAATTTTACTAGAAATTCATCTTTTAATCATCAAATATTGCACTTTGAGGACCTATAAAGGCGTTTGAGCAAAGAAATATTGCAATTTGAAGCTTTTCCAGGAAATTCAAGTCAAATATGGCTTAAAATGACTATATTTTTCGATTAA